>NC_092088.1:98368212-98438212 GCF_045679555.1 Salvelinus alpinus
TAGGTACTATAATAATCTGACCATATAGGTACTATAATAATCTGACCATATAGGTACTATAATAATCTGACCATATAGGTACTATAATAATCTGACCATATAGGTTCTATAATAATCTGACCATATAGGTACTATAATAATCTGACCATATATGTACTATAATAATCTGACCATATAGGTACTATAATAATCTGACCATATAGGTACTATGATAATCTGACCATATAGGTACTATGATAATCTGACCATATAGGTTCTATAATAATCTGACCATATAGGTACTATAATAATCTGACCATATAGGTACTATGATAATCTGACCATATAGGTACTATAATAATCTGACCATATAGGTACTATAATAATCTGACCATATAGGTACTATAATAATCTGACCATATAGGTACTATAATAATCTGACCATATAGGTACTATAATAATCTGACCATATAGGTACTATAATAATCTGACCATATAGGTACTATAATAATCTGACCATATAGGTTCTATAATAATCTGACCATATAGGTACTATAATAATCTGACTATATAGGTACTATAATAATCTGACCATATAGGTACTATAATAATCTGACCATATAGGTACTATAATAATCTGACCATATAGGTACTATAATAATCTGACCATATAGGTACTATAATAATCTGACCATATAGGTACTATGATAATCTGACCATATAGGTACTATAATAATCTGACCATATAGGTACTATAATAATCTGACCATATAGGTTCTATAATAATCTGACCATATAGGTACTATGATAATCTGACCATATAGGTACTATAATAATCTGACCATATAGGTACTATAATAATCTGACCATATAGGTACTATGATAATCTGACCATATAGGTACTATAATAATCTGACCATATAGGTTCTATAATAATCTGACCATATAGGTACTATGATAATCTGACCATATAGGTACTATAATAATCTGACCATATAGGTACTATAATAATCTGACCATATATGTACTATAATAATCTGACCATATAGGTACTATAATAATCTGACCATATAGGTACTATAATAATCTGACCATATAGGTACTATAATAATCTGACCATATAGGTACTATGATAATCTGACCATATAGGTACTATAATAATCTGACCATATAGGTACTATAATAATCTGACCATATAGGTTCTATAATAATCTGACCATATAGGTACTATAATAATCTGACTATATACAGTGAGGAGAACAAGTATTTGATACACTGACGATTTTGCAGGTTTTCCTACTTACGAAGCATGTAGAGGTCTGTAATTTTTATTATAGGTACACTTCAACTGTGAGAGACGGAATCTAAAACAAAAATCCAGAAAATCTAATTGTATGATTTTTAAGTAATTCATTTGCATTTTATTGCATGACATAAGTATTTGATACATCCGAAAAGCAGAACTTAATATTTGGTACAGAAACCTTTGTTTGCAATTACAGAGATCATACGTTTCCTGTAGTTCTTGACCAGGTTTGCACACACTGCAGCAGGGATTTTGGCCCACTCCTCCATACAGACCTTCTCCAGATCCTTCAGGTTTAGGGGTTGTCGCTGGGCAATACAGACTTTCAGCTCCCTCCAAAGATTTTCTATTGGGTTCAGGTCTGGAGACTGGCTAGGCCACTCCAGGACCTTGAGATGCTTCTTACTGAGCCACTCCTTAGTTGCCCTGGCTGTGTGTTTCGGGTCGTTGTCATGCTGGAAGACCCAGCCACGACCCATCTTCAATGCTCTTACTGAGGGAAGGAGGTTGTTGGCCAAGATCTCGCGATACATGGCCCCATCCATCCTCCCCTCAATACGGTGCAGTCGTCCTGTCCCCTTTGCAGAAAAGCATCCCCAAAGAATGATGTTTCCACCTCCATGCTTCACGGTTGGGATGGTGTTCTTGGGGTTGTACTCATCCTTCTTCTTCCTCCAAACACGGCGAGTGGAGTTTAGACCAAAAAGCTCTATTTTTGTCTCATCAGACCACATGACCTTCTCCCATTCCTCCTCTGGATCATCCAGATGGTCATTGGCAAACTTCAGACGGGCCTGGTCATGCGCTGACTTGAGCAGGGGGACCTTGCGTGCGCTGCAGGATTTTAATCCATGACGGCGTAGTGTGTTACTAATGGTTTTCTTTGAGACTGTGGTCCCAGCTCTCTTCAGGTCATTGACCAGGTCCTGCCGTGTAGTTCTGGGCTGATCCCTCACCTTCCTCATGATCATTTATGCCCCACGTGGTGAGATCTTCCATGGAGCCCCAGACCGAGGGTGATTGACCGTCATCTTGAACTTCTTCCATTTTCTAATAATTGCGCCAACAGTTGTTTCCTTCTCACCAAGCTGCTTGCCTATTGTCCTGTAGCCCATCCCAGCCTTGTGCAGGTCTACAATTTTTTCCCTGATGTCCTTACACAGCTCTCTGGTCTTGGCCATTGTGGAGAGGTTGGAGTCTGTTTGATTGAGTGTGTGGACAGGTGTCTTTTATACAGGTAACGAGTTCAAACAGGTGCAGTTAATACAGGTAATGAGTGGAGAACAGGAGGGCTTCTAAAAGAAAAACTAACAGGTCTGTGAGAGCCGGAATTCTTACTGGTTGGTAGGTGATCAAATACTTATGTCATGCAATAAAATGCTAATTAATTACTTAAAAATTATACAATGTGATTTTCTGGATTTTTGTTTTAGATTCTGTCTCTCACAGTTGAAGTGTACCTATGATAAAAATTACAGACCTCTACATGCTTTGTAAGTAGGAAAACCTGCAAAATCGGCAGTGTATCAAATACTTGTTCTCCCCACTGTAGGTACTATAATAATCTGACCATATATGTACTATAATAATCTGACCATATAGGTACTATAATAATCTGACCATATAGGTACTATAATAATCTGACCATATAGGTACTATAATAATCTGACCATATAGGTACTATAATAATCTGACCATATAGGTTCTATAATAATCTGACCATATAGGTACTATGATAATCTGACCATATAGGTACTATGATAATCTGACCATATAGGTACTATAATAATCTGACCATATAGGTACTATAATAATCTGACCATATAGGTACTATAATAATCTGACCATATAGGTTCTATAATAATCTGACCATATAGGTACTATAATAATCTGACTATATAGGTACTATAATAATCTGACCATATAGGTACTATAATAATCTGACCATATAGGTTCTATAATAATCTGACCATATAGGTACTATAATAATCTGACTATATAGGTACTATAATAATCTGACCATATAGGTACTATAATAATCTGACCATATAGGTACTATAATAATCTGACCATATAGGTACTATGATAATCTGACCATATAGGTACTATAATTATCTGACCATGTAGGTACTATAATAATCTGACCATATAGGTACTATAATAATCTGACCATATAGGTACTATAATAATCTGACCATATAGGTACTATAATAATCTGACCATATAGGTACTATAATAATCTGACCATATAGGTACTATAATAATCTGACCATATAGGTACTATAATAATCTGACCATATAGGTACTATAATAATCTGACCATATAGGTACTATAATAATCTGACCATATAGGTACTATAATAATCTGACCATATAGGTTCTATAATAATCTGACCATATAGGTACTATAATAATCTGACCATATAGGTTCTATAATAATCTGACCATATAGGTACTATAATAATCTGACCATATAGGTACTATAATAATCTGACCATATAGGTTCTATAATAATCTGACCATATAGGTTCTATAATAATCTGACCATATAGGTACTATGATAATCTGACCATATAGGTACTATAATAATCTGACCATATAGGTACTATGATAATCTGACCATATAGGTACTATAATAATCTGACCATATAGGTACTATAATAATCTGACCATATAGGTACTATAATAATCTGACCATATAGGTACTATGATAATCTGACTATATAGGTACTATAATAATCTGACCATATAGGTACTATAATAATCTGACCATATAAATACTATGATAATCTGACCATATAGATACTATAATAATCTGACCATATATGTACTATAATAATCTGACCATATAGGTACTATAATAATCGGTATGATTAAACATGTGGTATTATTAAACAAGTATTATTATTAAACAAGTAGTATTATTAAACGTGGAGTATTATTAAACAAGTCGTAGTATTAAACATGGAATATTATTAATCACGGAGTATTATTAAACAAGTAGTATTATTAAACAGGTATTATTATTAAACAAGTAGTAGTATTTAACAAGTAGTATTATTAAACATGTAGTATTATAAAACAGGTCGTATTATTAAACATGGAGTATTATTTAACACGTAGTATTATTAAACAAGTAGTATAATTAAACATGTGGTATTATAAAACAGGTCGTATTATTAAACATGGAGTATTATTTAACAAGTAGTATTATTAAACAGGTATTATTATTAAACAAGTAGTAGTATTTAACAAGTAGTATTATTAAACATGTAGTATTATAAAACAGGTCGTATTATTAAACATGGAGTATTATTTAACAAGTAGTATTATTAAACAAGTTGTATAATTTAACAAGTAGTATTATTAAACATGGAGTTTTATTAAACATGTATTATTAAACATGGAGTATTATTATATATGGTGTATCATTAAACATGTAGTATTTCTCTCCCATCATGCCTGACCCGACTTCTCTACCAATCACGTTCTTCCTCGGTGCTGTAGGGTAACCTTTTCATAATGGGAGGAAAAAGATACGCTGTTCTTTTCCAACAGACTTCATGAACTGACCTCCTGTGACACTAGAGGATGTGAGGTCAACTGTCTGTGGAGTCGAGTCGGCCGCGTCCCAAATGGCACCCTATTACCTATTTAGCGTACTACTCTTGTCCAGAGCTCAGGTGAAAAGCAGAGAAATGTATAGGTAATAGGGTGCCATTTGGGACATAGCCTGGATTTAATGTTGGTTCTCACCTCATCATCTATCTCCACTCCAACAGTAAAATGTAACACGTAATTCACTCAGAGGTTATTAACGTGAAGGACCAGGTCAAAGCCAACTGCCACAACTTCTCTCCGCACAACGTAATTGCAATGTATTAAATCACTGTCTACCACCTTTTACAAGTACACACACACACCCACACACACACCCCCACCCACCCACCCACCCACACACCCACCCACCCACCCACCCACCCACACACACACACACACACACACACACACACACACATACACACACACACACACACACACACACACACACACACACACACACACACACACACAGTGTTAAAAAAAAACTGAATACAAGACATTGAGAACACTTTGAGCAGAATATCACAGTTTCACTTACAATGAACAGGCAGGAGAACACTCTATACAGACAGGAGAACACCCTATACAGACAGGAGAACACTATATACAGACAGGAGAACACCCTATACAGACAGGAGACCACCCTATACAGACAGGAGAACAC
This sequence comes from Salvelinus alpinus, assembly GCF_045679555.1. Classification (NCBI taxonomy): domain Eukaryota; kingdom Metazoa; phylum Chordata; class Actinopteri; order Salmoniformes; family Salmonidae; genus Salvelinus; species Salvelinus alpinus. The sequence continues at coordinate 98,373,765 of NC_092088.1, forward strand.
CCTATACAGACAGGAGACCACTCTATACAGGCAGGAGAACACCCTATACAGACAGGAGAACACCCTATACAGACAGGAGAGCACCCTATACAGACAGGAGAACACTCTACACAGACAGGAGAACACTCTATACAGACAGGAGAGCACCCTATACAGACAGGAGAACACTCTACACAGACAGGAGAACACTCTATACAGACAGGAGAACACCCTATACAGACAGGAGAACACTCTACACAGACAGGACAACACTCTATACAGACAGGAGAACACTCTACACAGACAGGAGAACACTATATACAGACAGGAGAACACTCTATACAGACAGGAGACCACTCTACACAGACAGGAGAACACTCTACACAGACAGGAGAACACTCTACACAGACAGGAGAACACCCTATACAGACAGGAGAACACCCTATACAGACAGGAGAACACCATATACAGACAGGAGACCACTCTACACAGACAGGAGAACACTTTACACAGACAGGAGAACACTCTACACAGAAGAGAACACAGACAGGAGAACACTCTATACAGACAGGAGACCACTCTACACAGACAGGAGACCACTCTACACAGACAGGAGAACACCCTATACAGACAGGAGAACACCATATACAGACAGGAGACCACTCTACACAGACAGGAGAACACTTTACACAGAAGAGAAAACAGACAGGAGAACACTCTATACAGACAGGAGAACACAGACAGGGGAACACTCTAGATCATAAAGAACAGCATAGTGTAACCTGGTTACATCTAGATCACAATGAACAGCATAGTGTAACCTGGTTACCTCTAGATCATAATGAACAGCATAGTGTAACCTGGTTCTCTCTAGATCATAATGAACAGCATAGTGTAACCTGGTTCCCTCTAGATCATAATGAACAGCATCGTGTAACCTGGTTCCCTCTAGATCATAATGAACAGCATAGTGTAACCTGGTTCCCTCTAGATCGTAATGAACATCATCATGTAACCTGGTTCCTTCTAGATCACAATGAACAGCATAGTGTAACCTGGTTACCTCTAGATCATAATGAACAGCATAGTGTAACCTGGTTCCCTCTAGATCATAATGAACAGCATAGTGTAACCTGGTTACCTCTAGATCATAATGAACAGCATAGTGTAACCCGGTTACCTCTAGATCATAATGAACAGCATAGTGTAACCTGGTTACCTCTAGATCATAATGAACAGCATAGTGTAACCTGGTTACCTCTAGATCATAATGAACAGCATAGTGTAACCTGGTTCCCTCTAGATCACAATGAAAAGCATAGTGTAACCTGGTTACATCTATATCACAATGAACAGCATAGTGTAACCTGGTTACCTCTAGATCATAAAAGAACAGCATAGTGTAACCTGGTTCCCTCTAGATCATAATGAACAGCATAGTGTAACCTGGTTACCTCTAGTTCATAATGAACAGCATAGTGTAACCTGGTTACCTCTAGATCATAATGAACAGCATAGTGTAACCTGGTTCCCTCTAGATCATAATGAACAGCATAGTGTAACCTGGTTACCTCTAGATCATAATGAACAGCATAGTGTAACCTGGTTACCTCTAGATCATAATGAACAGCATAGTGTAACCTGGTTACCTCTAGATCAGGGGTGTCAAACTCATTTCGCATCGTGGGCCACATACGGCCTAGGGAGATGTCAAGTGGGCCGGACCATTAAAATTATACCATACTCTGCTATAAATAACCAAAATATCATGTCTTTCCTTTGTTTTGGTGTAAAGAAGCACAAGAACATTAGGAAAATATTGAAATTTAATGAACTATCCTTTTACAAAACATTTCATGAAACACCTCATATTTCCTTAGACAAATGTGCAATTTACTTTTATCATTCACAAATATGCATTGCAACTGATCCCACTGATTGTACAAAGGCACAAAACTTTAATTGGTACTGAAAAATATAGTAATGCACTTTAAGATTAAATGAGACTTTTAAAGAAAGGAATTTTTAAACCACTTACACATACGCATATAAAATCTAAATGTAATCCCTGCATACACCTTACAAACTAAGGAGAGTGATTTTAAATGTGTAATGAAGAAAGTGTTCGCCTGTCCTGTAAATCTGTAAACTTCATACATGAAACATACATACACATACAATACATACTGAAAATTTATGGAGTTGTATGAACAGTAGAATTCCATCACACAACTTTTGTTTTGAAGCTGCTGACTAACATTAAAGTGCACATTTTTTTTAAATCACCACAGTAAGGATTCATCTTCACAGAGCTGTATTCTTTCAATGCAAACAGTATCTAAGGCAGCATTTTAAAGGTGTTAGTCTAGTCTGGACTTGTATTTGTTCCTGAAACTTGGCATCTTTTGGCCTGTACAAGTGCATCAACACCAGGTGTCATGTCCTGACTAGCTGTCACTTTCAGAATGTCATTTAAGTGCTTGTTTGTGAGCCTTGAACGCATTTTTGTTTTATTGATATTCATCACTGAGAAAATTTGTCCTCTCGTAGATCAAAGAAATGCCTCAGCACAGCGCCTCGGCTTAACCATCTCACTTCAGTGTGGTATGGCAGGCTGTGGGTAATGTTGCTGTCGCTGAGAAGTTTGTCAAACTGACGATGGTTCAGACCTCTGGACCGGATGAAATTTACAGTGCGAACAACCACCTCCATGACGTGGTCCATTTTCAGCGACTTGCAACACAATGCCTCCTGGTGCAAAATACAGTGAAATGTCCAGAAACGATCTCCTCCATTAAGGGCTTGTACTTTGTCTTTGAACTTTGTCGCGACACCTGCTTTCTTTCCGACCATGGATGGCGCGCCGTCTGTAGCCAGGCTGACAGCGCGGGACCAGTCCACTCCAACTCTGTCCAATGCAGCAACGACAGAGCCGAAAATGTCCACGGCTGTTGTGGTGTCCATCATTGGCACCAACTCAAGAAACTCTTCAGTAACAGTCAATGTCTCATCAACTCCTCGAATAAATATGGCCAGTTGGGCCACGTCTGTGATGTCAGTGCTCTCGTCAATTGCCACGGAAAATGCAATAAATGACTTGACTCTCTGTTTCAATTGACTGTCTAAATCTGCCGATAGTTCCGAAATCCTCTCTGCTATAGTATTCCTCGTCAGGCTAATATTGGCAAAAGCTTGTCGCTTCTCGGCACATACAAGTTCAGCCGCCTTCATCATGCATCGTTTAACAAAGTCACCGTCGGAATACGGCTTCGATGCTAATGCTATTTCGCTAGCAATTAGGTAGCTGGCTTTTACCGCTGCTTCACTGACTTCTCGGCTCTGGATGAAAGTTGACTGCTGTTTCCTCAGACCCGCCAGCAATTCGTTAATCTTATCTCTTCTCAGTTGTCCTTGCAAGCCGTCATATTTTTCGCTGTGATGAGTCTCGTAGTGGCGTCGAATATTATATTCCTTCAATACCGAAACTTGTTGCAAACACACCAAGCACGAAGGTTTTCCGTGCATCTCTGTAAATAAATAGGACGTGGTCCATTTTTCTTTGAAAATTCTACACTCCTTATCTACTTTTCTCCGTTTGGATAACGACATTTTGGCTAATGAGGGTGTAGCGGAGAGGTAGAGACCAAGGTATTAACAACGTCGTAACAAGCAGCAGATGGCGCATTGATACCGTCTGCTGTTTTCAGTCTGTCTCAGTGATGCAGCTTGTCTTCTACTCTGATGGAAAGAGTGCGCCCCTTAGCGGATAATCCATGAATTGCAGCGAATTAAAAATATTAATTCCATGTCTTTTATGCATTTTTTCCACTTTCAAATTATCCTGCGGGCCTGATCGAACCTCCTTGGGGGCCGGTTCCGGCCCGCGGGCCGTATGTTTGACACCCCTGCTCTAGATCATAATGAACAGCATAGTGTAACCTGGTTCCCTCTAGATCATAATGAACAGCATCGTGTAACCTGGTTCCCTCTAGATCATAATGAACAGCATAGTGTAACCTGGTTCCCTCTAGATCGTAATGAACATCATCATGTAACCTGGTTCCTTCTAGATCACAATGAACAGCATAGTGTAACCTGGTTACCTCTAGATCATAATGAACAGCATAGTGTAACCTGGTTCCCTCTAGATCATAATGAACAGCATAGTGTAACCTGGTTACCTCTAGATCATAATGAACAGCATAGTGTAACCTGGTTACCTCTAGATCATAATGAACAGCATAGTGTAACCTGGTTACCTCTAGATCATAATGAACAGCATAGTGTAACCTGGTTACCTCTAGATCATAATGAACAGCATAGTGTAACCTGGTTCCCTCTAGATCACAATGAAAAGCATAGTGTAACCTGGTTACATCTATATCACAATGAACAGCATAGTGTAACCTGGTTACCTCTAGATCATAAAAGAACAGCATAGTGTAACCTGGTTCCCTCTAGATCATAATGAACAGCATAGTGTAACCTGGTTACCTCTAGTTCATAATGAACAGCATAGTGTAACCTGGTTACCTCTAGATCATAATGAACAGCATAGTGTAACCTGGTTCCCTGTAGATCATAATGAACAGCATAGCGTAACCTGGTTACCTCTAGATCCTAATGAACAGCATAGTGTAACCTGGTTACCTCTAGATCATAATGAACAGCATAGTGTAACCTGGTTCCCTCTAGATCATAATGAACAGCATAGTGTAACCTGGTTCCCTCTAGATCACAATGAACAGCATAGTGTAACCTGGTTACCTCTAGATCATAATGAACAGCATAGTGTAACCTGGTTCCCTCTAGATCATAATGAACAGCATAGTGTAACCTGGTTACCTGTAGATCATAATGAACAGCATAGTGTAACCTGGTTACCTCTAGATCATAATGAACAGCATAGTGTAACCTGGTTACCTCTAGATCATAATGAACAGCATAGTGTAACCTGGTTACCTCTAGATCATAATGAACAGCATAGTGTAACCTGATTACCTCTAGATCATAATGAACAGCATAGTGTAACCTGGTTCCCTCTAGATCATAATGAACAGCATAGTGTAACCTGGTTCCCTCTAGATCCTAATGAACAGCATAGTGTAACCTGGTTCCCTCTAGATCCTAATGAACAGCATAGTGTAACCTGGTTCCCTCTAGATCATAATGAACAGCATAGTGTAACCTGGTTCCCTCTAGATCATAATGAACAGCATAGTGTAACCTGGTTCCCTCTAGATCATAATGAACAGCATAGCGTAACCTGGTTCCCTCTAGATCATAATGAACAGCATAGTGTAACCTGGTTACCTCTAGATCATAATGAACAGCATAGTGTAACCTGGTTCCCTCTAGATCATAATGAACAGCATAGTGTAACCTGGTTCCCTCTAGATCATAATGAACAGTAAGGGAACAGGGGGCTGAAGCCACATGCTATCTTACCCAGCTGGTGATGCTGAGATGAGATAAACTGTCAACATTAGAGGGTTGAAATTGATTTTCATTCGGAGACAATCTATCAAAGTGTGAATGTCTGGCAACAAGCTAATGGACAACAGTGTTCCCTGTAGCATTGTACTGTACATAATACGTTGTATACTAACACGTTGTGGGTTAGAGTGTCCGCCCTGAGTTAGAGAAGGTTGGGAGTTCGATCCCCGGCACAGTCTTACCAATGACTGTAAAAATAGGACACGAGGTGCCTCTGTTTGGGGTTTACTTGTACATCAACTTGTCTCACACTACAGAAACAGGAGACAGGAGCCTTTGAGCTGTTCTGGTCCACACTACAGAAACAGGAGACAGACTCCTATGAGCTGTTCTGGTCCACTACAGAACCAGGAGATAGACTCCTATGAGCTGTTCTGGTCCACACTACAGAACCAGGAGATGGACTCCTATGAGCTGTTCTGGTCCACTACAGAACCAGGAGATGGACTCCTATGAGCTGTTCTGGTCCACACTACAGAACCAGGAGATAGACTCCTATGAGATGTTCTGGTCCACACTACAGAACCAGGAGATGGACTCCTATGAGATGTTCTGGTCCACACTACAGAACCAGGAGATAGACTCCTATGAGCTGTTCTGGTCCACACTACAGAACCAGGAGATAGACTCCTATGAGATGTTCTGGTCCACACTACAGAACCAGGAGATAGACTCCTATGAGCTGTTCTGGTCCACACTACAGAACCAGGAGATGGACTCCTATGAGATGTTCTGGTCCACACTACAGAACCAGGAGATAGACTCCTATGAGCTGTTCTGGTCCACACTACAGAACCAGGAGATAGACTCCTATGAGATGTTCTGGTCCACACTACAGAACCAGGAGATAGACTCCTATGAGCTGTTCTGGTCCACACTACAGAACCAGGAGATAGACTCCTATGAGCTGTTCTGGTCCACACTACAGAACCAGGAGATAGACTCCTATGAGATGTTCTGGTCCACACTACAGAACCAGGAGATAGACTCCTATGAGATGTTCTGGTCCACACTACAGAACCAGGAGATAGACTCCTATGAGCTGTTCTGGTCCACACTACAGAACCAGGAGATAGACTCCTATGAGATGTTCTGGTCCACACTACAGAACCAGGAGATAGACTCCTATGAGCTGTTCTGGTCCACACTACAGAACCAGGAGATAGACTCCTATGAGATGTTCTGGTCCACACTACAGAACCAGGAGATAGACTCCTATGAGATGTTCTGGTCCACACTACAGAACCAGGAGATAGACTCCTATGAGATGTTCTGGTCCACACTACAGAACCAGGAGATAGACTCCTATGAGATGTTCTGGTCCACACTACAGAACCAGGAGATAGACTCCTATGAGATGTTCTGGTCCACACTACAGAACCAGGAGATAGACTCATATGAGATGTTCTGGTCCACACTACAGAACCAGGAGATAGACTCCTATGAGCTGTTCTGGTCCACACTACAGAACCAGGAGATAGACTCCTATGAGATGTTCTGGTCCACACTACAGAACCAGGAGATAGACTCCTATGAGATGTTCTGGTCCACACTACAGAACCAGGAGATAGACTCCTATGAGATGTTCTGGTCCACTACAGAACCAGGAGATAGACTCCTATGAGCTGTTCTGGTCCACACTACAGAAACAGGAGATGGACTCCTATGAGATGTTCTGGTCCACACTACAGAAACAGGAGATGGACTCCTATGAGCTGTTCTGGTCCACACTACAGAACCAGGAGATAGACTCCTATGAGCTGTTCTGGTCCACACTACAGAACCAGGAGATAGACTCCTATGAGCTGTTCTGGTCCACACTACAGAACCAGGAGATAGACTCCTATGAGCTGTTCTGGTCCACACTACAGAACCAGGAGATAGACTCCTATGAGATGTTCTGGTCCACACTACAGAACCAGGAGATAGACTCCTATGAGATGTTCTGGTCCACACTACAGAACCAGGAGATAGACTCCTATGAGCTGTTCTGGTCCACACTACAGAAACAGGAGATAGACTCCTATGAGATGTTCTGGTCCACACTACAGAACCAGGAGATAGACTCCTATGAGATGTTCTGGTCCACACTACAGAACCAGGAGATAGACTCCTATGAGATGTTCTGGTCCACACTACAGAACCAGGAGATAGACTCCTATGAGCTGTTCTGGTCCACACTACAGAACCAGGAGATAGACTCCTATGAGATGTTCTGGTCCACACTACAGAACCAGGAGATAGACTCCTATGAGATGTTCTGGTCCACACTACAGAACCAGGAGATAGACTCCTATGAGCTGTTCTGGTCCACACTACAGAACCAGGAGATAGACTCCTATGAGCTGTTCTGGTCCACACTACAGAACCAGGAGATAGACTCCTTCTCCTATGTTTGCCCAAGCCAAGGCTACTTTCTTACATACATATTTCACAAAGCACTGTCAAGTCCGCATTTGAGAACAATGTTGTCAATTGTTATTTGAGAATGATCAGTTCCTACGTTGAAGTACTGAATCAATGCAATTCATTGAACGATACCAAGAAGACCATAGGAATCAACTGCTATTTGCGTGTCTAAATACCATGCATGGGGTGCCATTGCTCCACCGTTTAAGCTTCTGTTGAATGCCAAATCGTTTTTTAAATTTTTAAATTTTTTAACATTTATTTAAAATCACATGAAATGTTATTTGTCACATACACATGTTTATCAGATGTTATTGGTCACATACACCTGTTTATCAGATGTTATTGGTCACATACACATGGTTAGCAGATGTTATTGCAGGTTTAGTGAAATGCTTGTTGAGGGTATTTAACTAGGCAAGTCAGTGAAGAACAAATTCTTATTTACAATGACAGCCTACCAAAAGTCAAAAGGCCTCCTGGGAAGACAGAGGGATTCAATTATCATTTTTAAAGGACAAAACACACATCACCACAAGAGAGGCAACACAACACAACATAAAGAGAGACCTAAGACAACAACATAGCAAGGCAGCAACACATAACAACATAGCATGGCAGCAACACATGATGTAGTAGTAACATAAGACACATGGATAACATATAAAGACATAAGACAGCTGAACATTAAAGTAACGAACCACATGTTCACGTTGATCATGAGACTGGTAATGGAGATATACTAAGGGACGTTCTGGCCCTCTTATTTTCTCCATTGTGCTGACAGACTGACCAGACACATGGGCACCTAAAACAATTGGACACACTAGACTTATAGTCTACACATTCCACTAAAAGCACACATACCAGAGAAATATGCCTAAGGCAACTGGACACTAATGATAAGAAGAGACATAGAGTCTGCCAATTCCAATAAGGACATACCAGAGAACATGCTGGGGCATTGAATTAAATACAGGGTTGAGTCATAGGCCTAGAGTATAGAGGGACATATATTATTTTTAAGACAAGCATGGGTCTGGCCACTATTATAATTTAACTGAAAGCAGATAATGGGCGTTAGTAGGCGTGAACAAGCAGGAAGCCTGAACTAAAAAGATAAGGATGGCAGGAAGAATTAGGGGAAGTATGCTTATTTGCATATGGGGTGGACCCATATGCTATTTATGTATAAATGTTGGAACCGGGGTTGGGAAGCGGTGTGTGTTCCGCGGGGTGTGTTCCGCGGGGACATGCCAGTGGGCTGTACAATTGTAATAAAGAGCATGTTTGATTTTAAAAGTTCTGGTAAGCGTTGTATTTTGAAAAATTATTTTCCACGACAATGACAACACAGCATGGTAGCAACACCACATGATAACAACATGGTAGCAACACAACATGGAAGCACCACAACATGGTAGCAACACAAAACATGGTACAAACATGTTTGGGCAACGTTTGATGGTACAGAGCCTTATGGGTAGTAGCCTGCCTTATGGGTAGTAGCCTGCCTTATGGTTAGTAGCCTGCCTTATGGGTAGTAGCCTGCCTTATGGGTAGTAGCCTGCCTTATGGGTAGTAGCCTGCCTTATGGTTAGTAGCCTGCCTTATGGGTAGTAGCCTGCCTTATGGGTAGTAGCCTGCCTTATGGGTAGTAGCCTGCCTTATGGGTAGCAGCCTGCCTTATGGGTTGTAGCCTGCCTTATGGGTAGTAGCCTGCCTTATGGGTAGTAGCCTGCCTTATGGGTAGCAGCCTGCCTTATGGGTAGTAGCCTGCCTTATGGGTAGTAGCCTGCCTTATGGGTAGCAGCCTGCCTTATGGGTTGTAGCCTGCCTTATGGGTAGTAGCCTGCCTTATGGGTAGTAGCCTGCCTTATGGGTAGTAGCCTGCCTTATGGGTAGTAGCCTGCCTTATGGGTAGTAGCCTGCATTATGGGTAGTAGCCTGCTTTATGGGTAGTAGCCTATATAAGGAATAGGGTACAATATGGGACTAAGACATACAGTGGGGAGAACAAGTATTTGATACACTGCCGATTTTGCAGGTTTTCCTATTTACAAAGCATGTAGAGGTCTGTAATTGTTATCATAGGTACACTTCAACTGTGAGAGACAGAATCTAAAACAAAATTCCAGAAAATCACATTGTATGATTTTTAAGTAATTAATTTGCATTTTATTGCATGACATAAGTATTTGATCACCTACCAACCAGTAAGAATTCCGGCTCTCACAGACCTAGTTAGTTTTTCTTTAAGAAGCTCTCCTGTTCTCCACTCATTACCTGTATTAACTGCACCTGTTTGAACTCGTTACCTGTATAAAAGACACCTGTCCACACACTCAATCAAACAGACTCCAATCTCTCCACAATGGCCAAGACCAAAGAGCTGTGTAAGGACATCAGGGATAAAATTGTAGACCTGCACAAGGCTGGGATGGGCTACAGGACAATAGGCAAGCAGCTTGGTGAGAAGGCAACAACTGTTGGCGCAATTATTAGAAAATGGAAGAAGTTCAAGATGACGGTCAATCACCCTCGGTCTGGGGCTCCATGCAAGATCTCACCTCGTGGGGCATCAATGATCATGAGGAAGGTGAGGGATCAGCCCAGAACTACACGGCAGGACCTGGTCAATGACCTGAAGAGAGCTGGGACCACAGTCTCAAAGAAAACCATTAGTAACACACTACGCCGTCATGGATTAAAATCCTGCAGCGCACGCAAGGTCCCCCTGCTCAAGCCAGCGCATGTCCAGGCCCGTCTGAAGTTTGCCAATGACCATCTGGATGATCCAGAGGAGGAATGGGAGAAGGTCATGTGGTCTGATGAGACAAAAATAGAGCTTTTTGGTCTAAACTCCACTCGCCGTGTTTGGAGGAAGAAGAAGGATGAGTACAACCCCAAGAACACCATCCCAACCGTGAAGCATGGAGGTGGAAACATCATTCTTTGGGGATGCTTTTCTGCAAAGGGGACAGGACGACTGCACCGTATTGAGGGGAGGATGGATGGGGCCATGTATCGCGAGATCTTGGCCAACAACCTCCTTCCCTCAGTAAGAGCATTGAAGATGGGTCGTGGCTGGGTCTTCCAGCATGACAATGACCCGAAACACACAGCCAGGGCAACTAAGGAGTGGCTCCGTAAGAAGCATCTCAAGGTCCTGGAGTGGCCTAGCCAGTCTCCAGACCTGAACCCAATAGAAAATCTTTGGAGGGAGCTGAAAGTCCGTATTGCCTAGCGACAGCCCCGAAACCTGAAGGATCTGGAGAAGGTCTGTATGGAGCAGTGGGCCAAAATCCCTGCTGCAGTGTGTGCAAACCTGGTCAAGAACTACAGGAAACGTATGATCTCTGTAATTGCAAACAAAGGTTTCTGTACCAAATATTAAGTTCTGCTTTTCTGATGTATCAAATACTTATGTCATGCAATAAAATGCAAATTATTTACTTAAAAATCATACAATGTGATTTTCTGGATTTTTGTTTTAGATTCCGTCTCTCACAGTTGAAGTGTACCTATGATAAAAATTACAGACCTCTACATGCTTTGTAAGTAGGAAAACCTGCAAAATCGTCAGTGTATCAAATACTTGTTCTCCCCACTGTAAGTGATAGTGCCGGAGAAGCCGGTGTTTGGAGGATATATATTGGCACGGGTGTTGTTAGGCCCGAGATGAAACACTGGCTTCGAGGGCATCCCTTTTACCAATATATTCAAATAATGACTGACATATTTTTATTAAAAACGTTATTTTGTTTGAATCTCATCATACTATTTCATCCTTCCACAAGATATAGTCCGCTCTATCGGTTCGGTTGCCAGAGACGCGACCCAGTCGTTCAGGCTTTTTGTTCTGTATCTATGGATGTTTTTAAATGTTCCATTGCCATACTGGCTGGCAATGTTATTATCCCTTGCTTGCTAGCCAACTACAGCTAACTTACAGTCACGTCAACAACGCAGCCAGAAAAACATCAGTAACCACATTTGCATTTGTTTAAGCTGATTTCTAGTGACATTTATTTGGATACATCCATAACAATGAGCAAATGAGCTAATGAGGCGCGATTTGTCTTGGCATAGAAAATGTGCTCTCTCGTCAGGACACTGTTGTTCAGAGGAGCTAGCCAACAACACAGCTAACACAATCCCTTTTTCAAATGACATTTCTTTGTATACAGTGCCTTTGGAAAGTATCCATGACTTTTTCCACATTTTGTTACGTTAAAGCCTTATTCTAAAATAGATCAAATAAATAGAAATCCTCAGCAATCTTCACACAATACTCCATAATGACATCACAATACCCCATAATAACATCACAATACCCCATAATGACATCACAATACCCCATAATGACATCATAAGGAGAAAGCGAAAACAGGTTTTTAGAAATGTTTGCAAATTTTATTCAAAATATAAAACAGAAATACCTTATTTTCATAAGTATTCAGACCCTTTGCTATGAGACTCGAAATTGAGCTCAGGTGCATCCTGTGTCCACTGTTCATTCTTTAGATGTTTCTACAACTTGATTGGAGTCCACCTGTGGTAAATTCAATTGATTGGACATGATTTGGAAAGGCACACACCTGTCTATATAAGGTCCCACGGTTGACAGTGCATGTCAGAGCAAAAACCCAGACATGAGGTTGAAGGAATTGTCCGTAGAGCTCCGAGACAGGATTGTGTCGAGGCACATATCTGGAGAAGTGTACCACATTGTTTTTGCAGCATTGAAGGTCCCCAAGAACACAGTGGCCTCCATCATTCTTAAATGGAAGAAGTTTGGAACCACCAAGACTCTACATGGAGCTGGCCTCACGGCCAAACTGAGCAATCGGGGGAGAAGGGCCTTGGTCAGGGCTGTGACAAAGAACCCGATGGTCACTCTGACAAAGCTCTAGAGTTCCTCTGTGGAGATGGGAGAACCTTCCAGAAGGACAACCATCTCTGCAGCACTCCACCAATCAGGCCTTTATGGTAGAGTGGCCAGACGGAAGCTACTCCTCAGTTAAAGACACATGATAGCCCGCTTGGAGTTTGTTAAAAGGCACCTAAAGGACTCTCAGATCATGAGAAACAAGATGCTCTGGTCTGATGAAACCAAGATGGAACTATTTAGCCTAAATGCCAAGCATCACGTCTGGAGGAAACCTGTCACCATCCCTACAGTGAAGCGCAGTGGTGGCAGCATGCTGTGGGGATGTTTTTCAGTGGCAGGGACTGGGAGACTAGTCAGGATCGAGGCAAAGATGAACGGTGCAAAGTACCGAGTCCTTGATGAAAGTCCCTGATGAAAACCTGCTCCAGAGGGCTCAGGACCTCAGACTGGGGACGAAGATTCACCTTCCAACAGGACAACGACCCTAAGCACACAGCCAAGACAATGTAGGAGTGACTTTGGGACAAGTCTCTGAATGTCCTTGAGTGGCCCAGCCAGAGCCCGGACTTGAACCCGATCAAACATCTCTGGAGAGACCTGAAAATAGCTGTGCAGCGACGCTCCCCATCCAACCTGACAGAGCTTGAGAGGATCTGCAGAGAAGAATAGGAGAAACTCCCCAAATACAGATGTGCCAAGCTTGAACCCAAGAAAACTCGGTGCTGTAATCACTACCAAAGGTGCTTCAACAAAGTACTTAGTAAAGGGTCTGAATACTTATGTAAATGTAATATTTCATTTTAAAATGCTTGATAAATTAACAACAATTTGCCCAAAAAATGTTTTTGCTTTGTCATTATGGGGTATTGTGTGTGAATTGATGAGGGGATTTTTTTTTTTGAAGAATGTGAAATTTCAGAATAATAGTAGAGAGAATGATTTATTTCAGCTTTTATTTCTTTCATCACAGTCCCAGTGGGGTAGAAGTTTACATACACTCAATTAGTATTTGGTAGCATTGCCTTTAAATTGTTTAACTTGGGTCAAACGTTTCGGGTAGCTTTCCACAAGCTTCCCACAATAAGTTGAGTGAATTTTGGCCCATTCCTCCTGACAGAGCTGGTGTAACTGAGTCAGGTTTGTAGGCCTCCTTGCTCGCACACGCTTTTTCAGTTCTTCCCACACATTTTCTGTATAATTGAGGACAGAGCTTTGTGGTGGCCACTCCAATACCTTGACTTTGTTGTCCTTACTCCATTTTGCATCAACTTTGGAAGTATGCTTTGGGTCATTGTCCATTTGGAAGACCCATTTGCGACCAAGCTTTAACTTCCTGACTGATGTCTTGAGATGTTGCTTCAATATATCCACATAATTTTCCTCCCTCATGATGCAATCCATTTTGTGAAGTGCACCAGTCCCTCCTGCAGCAAAGCACCCCCATAACATGATGCTGCCACCCCGTGCTTCACGGTTGGGATGGTGTTCTTCGGCTTGCAAGCTTTCCCCTTTTTCCTCCAAACATAATGATGGTCATTATGGCCAAACAGTTTTATTTTTGTTTCAACAGACCAGAGACCATTTCTCCAAAAAGTACGATCTTTGTCCCCATGTGCAGTTGCAAACTGTAGTTTGGCTTTTTTATGGCAGTTTTGGAGCAGTGGCTTCTTCCTTGCTGAGCGGCCTTTCAGGTTATGTCGATTTAGGACTCGTTTTACTGTGGATATAGATACTTTTGTACCTGTTTCCTCCAGCATCTTCACAAGGTCCTTTGCTGTTGTTCTGGGATTGATTTGCACTTTTCGCACCAAAGTACGTTCATCTCTAGGAGACAGAATGCGTCTCCTTCCTGAGCAGTATGACGGCTGTGTGGTCCCATGGTGTTTATACTTGCGTACTATTGTTTGTACAGATGAACGTGGTACCTTCAGGCGTTTGGAAATTGCTCCCAAGGATGAACCAGACTTGTGGAGGTCTACAATTGTTTTTCTGAGGTCTTTGCTGATTTCCACATGATTTCAAGCAAAGAGGCACTGAGTTTGAAGGTAGGCCTTGAAATACATCCACAGGTACACCTCCAATTGACTCAAATGATGTCAATTAGCCTATCAGAAGCTTCTAAAGACATGACATTATTTTCGGGTATTTTCAAAGCTGTTTAAAGGCCCAGTCAACTTAGTGTATGTAAACTTCTGACCCACTGGAATTGTGATACAGTGAATTATAAGTGAAATAATCTGTCTGTAAACAATTGTTGGAAAAATGACTTGTGTCATGCACAAAGTAGATGTCCTAACCGACTTGCCAAAACTATAATTTGTTAACAAGAAATGTGTGGAGTGGTTGAAAAAGATTTTTATTCACTCCAACCTAAGTGTACGTAAACTTCCCACTTCACCTGTACCTGTATACATGTTCGCTACAGAGGCATTTGGCTTCATGGAATTTTTTAGGAATTTTGAGATATAAATTATGAAAGGAATATATTTTTTTCAGGTGGGTGAGGTACTAGCTAGCTGACTGATCATTGAGTAAGAGCCATGCCGTAATCTGAGCAGGCACTTCAGTTCGAGGTACTATGTCGTGCAAAGAGAGAGCATAAATAGATTTGACCTTATTACAATTGTTTCAACAGCTTTAGAGGAGAAGTCTCATAGAAACGTGCATATTATGGTAACATATCAGGGTATTTCTCAGTGGGATATACACCTCAGGTCAGTTAACACACAGTCTCATCTGTATCCTACACTTCAAAGCTATAACTGTAACATAGGAAAGGGGAAAAAAAACGAAATGAAAAATGCAGAATTGATCTCTTATTCTGTAACAGTGAATATAGCGCAGGATTCTTTCCTGAGTCAGTCAGTGGAGCACGTTGACGTTCTATCAGGATATTCTCCTGTTTCAGTCTTTTCATTTTCTGCACTTAATCTCCCTTTCAAGAGTTGATGAAAATAGACTTTGCCACCTTTGTGATTTTCTTTACGCTATTTAGAAAAGGTGACAGCTTTAGCTTTTCAAATCCCTACAGCTCGTCATCCTTCCCTTTTGAGTTATTTTTCTTGGAGTGTCTCTTCTGGCAGGCGAAAGATTGTTCCTCTAAAACTGCATCCCCAAACGGCACCCTATTCCCTACATTATACACTACTTTTGACCAGAGCCGATAGAGTGATCTGGTGGCCATAATGGGGTGCCATTTGGGACTGGCCCTAAATTCATCTGCATTGAGGGCTGATGTGAGTGAGTATGTGTGACATTACACAGCCTGTCTTCAGTGTGAGTTCCTGATACCCCTGTGACTCCCCAGTCTACACCACTATCTGACCCAACAGATTGTAGAGGAAAGGAGCGGAGAAGGTGGGGAGAGGGAGAGAACAGGAGAAGGGAGGAAAGGAGAGGAGGGGAGGGGAGAGGAGTACTGGAGAGGGGAGGAAAGGAGAGGAGAGGAGGGGAGAGGAGAACTAGAGAGGGGAGGAAAGGAGAGGAGGGGGCGGGAGAGGAGAGGGGAGGGGGAGAGGGGAGAGGAGGGGAGGAGAGGAGAGGAGAAGTAGAAGGGAGGGGAGGAGGAGTGGAGTAAAGGAGAGGAGGGGGAGGGGAGAGGAGGGAATGAGCAGAGGAGAGGACGGGAAGAGCAGAGGAGAGGACGGGAAGAGCAGAGGAGAGGACGGGAAGAGCAGAGGAGAGGACGGGAAGAGCAGAGGAGAGGACGAGGAGAGCAGAGGAGAGCAGAGGAGAGGAGAGCAGAGGAGAGGAGAGGAGAGGAGAGGAGAGGAGAGGAGAGGAGAGGAGAGGAGAGGAGAGGAGAGCAGAGGAGAGCAGAGGAGAGCAGAGGAGAGCAGAGGAGAGCAGAGGAGAGCAGAGGAGAGCAGAGGAGAGCAGAGGAGAGGAGAGGAGAGGAGAGGAGAGGAGAGGAGAGGAGAGGAGAGGAAAGGCCCACGTGTTCTCTTCTCACCACCAGCTGAAGTCTTCACTCTATCTATTACTGTCTTCCACTGGAGAACGGGCCTCACTCTCTCCCCTGGAGACCGCACCATCAGAAGACTGTAACTCATTAATACTTCAAGAGTCTCTGTGCTGCTGTTTTCACCCCTCAGATTGTTACACTGTGAGGATAGTACTGTAGCTCCAGTCTTGATGAGATTCAATTATTAAAGAGCGAAGATACTTTGGTAATTTCTCTCTGCAGATACTTTGGTTCCTTCTCTCTCCATGCTCAACGGACTGTAGATATATCATTGCGGATAGACAGACAATCGCTACTCTGAATATGTACATGTACAGTATATGTTGGTGGAATGAATTTGTCATACAAACCAGGTATTGTGTGTTGAAAAACCGCTAGTATAAACAGAAACTAAACAGTATACATCGAGGTGTCTCTTTACTAGCAATTATCACCTTGTTGAGCCTCTGTGCAGTATACATGGAGGTGTCTCTTTACTAGCAATTATCACCTTGTTGAGCCTCTGTGCAGTATTCATGGAGGTGTCTCTTTACTAGCAATTATCACCTTGTTGAGCCTCTGTGCAGTATTCATGGAGGTATCCTATTGGTTAGAGCAGGTAGCCTAGTGGTTAGAGCAGGTAGCCTAGTGGTTAGAGCAGGTAGCCTAGTGGTTAGAGCCAGGTAGCCTAGTGGTTAGAACCAGGTAGTCGTGGTTAGAGCAGGTAGCCTAGTGGTTAGAGCAGGTAGCATAGTGGTTAGAGCAGGTAGCGTAGTGGTTAGAGCCAGGTAGCCTAGTGGTTAGAGACAGGTAGACTAGTGGTTAGAGCTGGTAGCCTAGTGGTTAGAGACAGGTAGACTAGTGGTTAGAGCTGGTAGCCTAGTGGTTAGAGACAGGTAGCCTAGTGGTTAGTGCAGGTAGCCTAGTGGTTAGAGCAGGTAGTCTAGTGGTTAGAGCAGGTAGCCTAGTGGTTAGAGCAGGTAGTCTAGTGGTTAGAGCAGGTAGCCTAGTGGTTAGAGCCAGGTAGCCTAGTGGTTAGAGCTGGTAGCCTAGTGGTTAGAGCAGGTAGCCTAGTGGTTAGAGCAGGTAGCCTAGTGGTTAGCCTAGTGGTCTTCAGTGTGAGTTCCTGATACCCCTGTGACTTCCCAGTCTACACCACTATGTGACCCAACAGATTGAAGAGGAAAGGAGAGGAGAGGATTTGAGAGGAGAGGAGAGGATTTGAGAGGAGAGGAGAGGAGAGGAGAGGAGAGGAGAGGCCCACTTGTTCTCTTCTCACCCCCAGCTGAAGTCTTCACTCTATCTATTACTGTCTTCCACTGGAGACCGGGCCTCACTCTCTCCCCTGGAGACTGCACCATCAGAAGACTGTAACTCATTAATACTTTAAGAGTCTCTGTGCTGCTGTTTTCACCCCTCAGATTGTTACACTGTGAGGATAGTACTGTAGCTTCAGTCTTGATGAGATTCAATTATTAAAGAGCAAAGATACTTTGGTAATTTCTCTCTGCAGATACTTCGGTTCCTTCTCTGTAGATACGGACTGTAGATATATCATTGCGGATAGACAGACAATCGCTACTCTGAACATGTACATGTTGATGGAATGAATTTGTCATACAAACCAGGTATTGTGTGTTGAAAAAAATGCTAGTTTAAACAGACACTGAACAGTATACAAGGAGATGTCTCTTTACTAGCAAGTATCACCTTGTTGAGCCCTTGTGCAGAATACATGGAGGTGTCTCTTTACTAGTGATTATCACCTTGTTGAGCCCCTGTGCAGAATACATGGAGGTGTCTCTTTACTAGTGATTATCACCTTGTTGAGCCCTTGTGCAGAATACATGGAGGTGTCTCTTTACTAGTGATTATCACCTTGTTGAGCCTCTGTGCAGAATACATGGAGGTGTCTCTTTACTAGCGATTATCACCTTGTTGAGCCCCTGTGCAGTATACATGGAGGTGTCCTAGTGGTTAGAGCAGGTATCCTAGTGGTTAGAGCAGGTAGCCTAGTGGTTAGAGCAGGTAGCCTAGTGGTTAGAGCAGGTAGACTAGTGGTTAAACCAGGTAGCCTAGTGGATAGAGCAGGTAGCCTAGTGGATAGAGCAGGTAGACTAGTGGTTAGAGCAGGTAGACTAGTGGTTAGAGCAGGTAGACTAGTGGTTAGAACAGGTAGCCTAGTGGTTAGAGCAGGTAGACTAGTGGTTAGAGCAGGTAGCCTAGTGGTTAAACCAGGTAGCCTAGTGGATAGAGCAGGTAGACTAGTGGTTAGAGCAGGTAGACTAGTGGTTAGAACAGGTAGACTAGTGGTTAGAGCAGGTAGCCTAGTGGTTAGAGCAGGTAGTCTAGTGGTTAGAACAGGTAGACTAGTGGTTAGAGCAGGTAGCCTAGTGGTTAGAACCAGGTAGTCTAGTGGTTAGAACCAGGTAGTCTAGTGGTTAGAGCAGGTAGCCTAGTGGTTAGAGCAGGTAGCCTAGTGGTTAGAACCAGGTAGTCTAGTGGTTAGAACCAGGTAGTCTAGTGGTTAGAGTCAGGTGACCTAGCGGTTAGAGCAGGTAGCCTGGTGGTTAGAGCCAGGTAACCTAGCGGTTAGAGCCAGGTAACCTAGCGGTTAGAGCCAGGTAACCTAGCGGTTAGAGCCAGGTAACCTAGGGGTTAGAACAGGTAGCCTAGTGGTTAGAACCAGGTAACCTAGTGGTTAGAGCATTGGGCCAGTAACCAAAAGGTTGCTGGGTCAAAGCCCTGAGGTGACAAGGTAAAAATCTGTTGTTCTGCCCCTGAACAAGGCAGTTAACCCACTGTTCCCCGGGCACTGAAGACGTGGATGTCGATTAAGGCAGACCCCCTCTCTGATTTAGAGGGGTTGGGTTAAACTGACTAGGTTTCCCCCTTTTCCTAATTCTAACCTTGTTGAGTAAAGGAGCCTCTTGTAGCCTGTCTGTCCATAGCACTCTTCATCACCTCTGGTAGCCTGTCTGTCCATAGCACTCATCATCACCTCTGGTAGCCTGTCTGTCCATAGCACTCTTCATCACCTCTGGTAGCCTGTCTGTCCATAGCACTCTTCATCACCTCTGGTATTGATTGCGTTTATCTGTTGATCTTAGTTTCAACGTGTGATATTATGCACCACGAGGTCTGGAGTGAGAGATTATAAGGGGACCTGCATAGTGATTTTCTTTAGTATGTGATGAGTCAAGTAAGAAACTGCTTTCAAGGCTGAACATCTGGAATCATTTATCCTGAAATAGGAAAGATCTTTCCCAGTTACCAGAGAGGGTTCATGGTTTGTTCGTGACGGGGGAACGACTTGAAATGGATCTCCTAAAGTCAGTGGTTTTAGCGTGAGATTTCAGAGGCTTATAAGTGCCATTCACTCCTATGACAAGCAAGTCACCCACTGAGAAAGACAGACACAGACAGAGACAGAGACCGAGGTATAGTAGTATTGAAACAGACAGAGACAGAGATATAGTAGTATTGAAACAGACAGAGACAGAGGTATAGTAGTATAGAAACAGACAGAGACAGAGACAGAGATATAGTAGTATTGAAACAGACAGAGACAGAGGTATAGTAGTATAGAAACAGACAGAGACAGAGGTATAGCAGTATTGAAACAGACAGAGACAGTGGTATAGTAGTATAGAAACAGACAGAGACAGAGACAGAGATATAGTAGTATTGAAACAGACAGAGACAGAGGTATAGTAGTATTGAAACAGACAGAGACAGAGACAGAGATATAGTAGTATTGAAACAGACAGAGACAGAGGTATAGTAGTATAGAAACAGACAGAGACAGAGACAGAGATATAGTAGTATAGAAACAGACAGAGACAGAGGTATAGTAGTATAGAAACAGACAGAGACAGAGGTATAGTAGTATTGAAACAGACAGAGACAGAGGTATAGTAGTATAGAAACAGACAGAGACAGAGGTATAGTAGTATTGAAACAGACAGAGACAGAGGTATAGTAGTATTGAAACAGACAGAGACAGAGACAGAGGTATAGTAGTATTGAAACAGACAGAGACAGAGACAGAGGTATAGTAGTATTGAAACAGACAGAGACAGAGATATAGTAGTATTGAAACAGACAGAGACAGAGGTATAGTAGTATTGAAACAGACAGAAACAGAGGTATAGTAGTATTGAAACAGGCAGAGACAGAGGTATAGCAGTATTGAAACAGACAGAGACAGAGACAGAGGTATAGCAGTGTTGAAACAGACAGAGACAGAGGTATAGTAGTATTGAAACAGACAGAGACAGAGGTATAGTAGTATAGAAACAGACAGAGACAGAGGTATAGTAGTATTGAAACAGACAGAGACAGAGATATAGTAGTATTGAAACAGACAGAGACAGAGACAGAGGTATAGTAGTATTGAAACAGATTTCTGGAAACTACCATGATGTGTCTCATCTAATCATGTGAATGAAATATCTCTCTTTCTCTATTGGCAGGATGATGTCTTTCACACTTCATACAACGGGTGGGTCTAATCCTGAATGCTGATTGGTTAAAACTGTATTCCAGCCGTTGTCTTTCCACAAGTTACCACCGGCTAAATCTATGACGTTAAAATGCCTATTTACTCTGTTCCATCTGACTGCTGCAATCCACTGTCTCATCAGCCCAGCCAGGCAATTTATAAACTTGATCTCCACTATAAAAAGCATCTAGACATTTTCTCACATTTCTTTAAGACTAACATTTAGTTTTCAACAGTGGAGATTTGTATAAACGTTGCTGTCTATCTCCCTGACATTTACAACATTGTTTCAAAATTCAAATTCAATCTCCAGCTGTCCGATAGTAATGAAAGTGTCGGGAGTCGGGACGAGACGCGCAGTCAGGCAGCGTTTCTCAGCCAGTCCAAATCATGAATCAGCTGGCATCGTTTGTATGGGCATACAGAGCCTTCGGGAAGTATTCAGACCCATTGACTTTTTCCACATTTTGTTTTACGTTACAGCCTTATTTTGAAAATGGATTAAAATAAAGTGGTGATCCTAACTGACCTAAAACTGGGACTTTTTACTAGGATTAAATGTCAGGAATTGTGAAAAATGTAGTTTAAATGTATTTGGCTCTGGGGTATGTAAACTTCCGACTTCAACTGTATGTACATATATTTGGCATGGGCTTATGTAGTTCTGCAACAACACACTCACTCATCATCAGAAACTGTAAGCAAGCTAGTTACAGTCCCTCCTATAGACATGATTGACATCAGGAAAGAGGGTGGGACATGCTAGTTACAGTCCCTCCTATAGACATGATTGACATCAGGAAAGAGGGTGGGACAAGCTAGTTACAGTCCCTCCTATAGACGTGATTGACATCAGGAAAGAGGGTGGGACAAACTAGTTACAGTCCCTCCTATAGACATGATTGACATCAGGAAAGAGGGTGGGACATGCTAGTTACAGTCCCTCCTATAGACATGATTGACATCAGGAAAGAGGGTGGGACAAGCTAGTTACAGTCCCTCCTATAGACATGATTGACATCAGGAAAGAGGGTGGGACAAACTAGTTACAGTCCCTCCTATAGACATGACTGACATCAGGAAAGAGGCTGGGACAAGCTAGTTACAGTCCCTCCTATAGACATGACTGACATCAGGAAAGAGGGTGGGACATGCTAGTTACAGTCCCTCCTATAGACATGATTGACATCAGGAAAGAGGGTGGGACAAGCTAGTTACAGTCCCTCCTATAGACTTGATTAGCAGGTGTCCTAAACAGAGAGAGTCTCCCTGTCAGGGATTTGGTGTGTTCTTAGCAGGTGCCCTGAACAGAGAGAGTCTCCCTGTCAGGGATTTGGTGTGTTCTTAGCAGGTGCCCTGAACAGAGAGAGTCTCCCTGTCAGGGATTTGGTGTGTTCTTAGCAGGTGTCCTGAACAGAGAGTGTCTCCCTGTCAGGGATTTGGTGTGTTCTTAGCAGGTGCCCTGAACAGAGAGAGTCTCCCTGTCAGGGATTTGGTGTGTTCTTAGCAGGTGTCCTGAACAGAGAGTGTCTCCCTGTCAGGGATTTGGTGTGTTCTTAGCAGGTGTCCTGAACAGAGAGAGTCTCCCTGTCAGGGATTTGGTGTAAACTTGGCAGGTCACCTAAACAGAGGATGAAAAAAAAGAGATATCCTCAAAAGAACGAGTCCTGGCAGTAAGTGCCAGCCTCCAGTAACCCTTTTTACCATCCATCGCTAGTAGATTCTCCCCCACTGCACAAACAGTTATTCTCCAAACAATCACTCTAACTTAAATGGACGTGTGAAAACCTCCTCCTCAGTCAGGACAGGAAACTGAGAGGTAAGGCTCATAGAATAATATGTCAGCCTCCCAAATGGGAGCCCTATTATTGGCTGACGACTCACCCTGAATTTAATTCACTGTTCTATCGATCTCTATATACATTCTGTCTGAAACTGCCGTCCTAGAAGTCGTTTCTGTGAATTTCCCACCCCAAAAAAATCAATCAGCGATTGGATGGTCTCTAACAAATCTAACCAATCAGAGTATCAAAGTCGATGACGTCATAATATATACGCCGGCTCTGGTCCAACCAATGGATTTCTAGGACCAATCAGGACGGTCAGAATGTCTTCCCATTGTTGAAATCATCGGGGAGGAAGGCTAATCCAGACTGATGGTGAATAAGAAACGTCATTTGACCAGAGCCCATAGGTAACGACGTTAACCCTATTCCCTATATAGTGCATTACATTTGACCAGAGCCCATAGGTAGCCAGGTTAACCCTATTCCCTATATAGTGCACTACATTTGACCAGAGCCCATAGGTAGCCAGGTTAACCCTATTCCCTATATAGTGCACTACATTTGACCAGAGCCCATAGGTAGCCAGGTTAACCCTATTCCCTATATAGTGCACTACATTTGACCAGAGCCCATTGGTAACCAGGTTAACCCTATTCCCTATATAGTGCACTACATTTGACCAGAGCCCATAGGTAACCAGGTTAACCCTATTCCCTATATAGTGCACTACATTTGACCAGAGCCCATAGGTAACGACGTTAACCCTATTCCCTATATAGTGCACTACATTTGACCAGAGCCCATAGGTAGCCAGGTTAACCCTATTCCCTATATAGTGCACTACATTTGACCAGAGCCCATAGGTAACCAGGTTAACCCTATTCCCTATATAGTGCACTACATTTGACCAGAGCCCATAGGTAACCAGGTTAACCCTATTCCCTATATAGTGCACTACATTTGACCAGAGCCCATAGGTAACCAGGTTAACCCTATTCCCTATATAGTGCACTACATTTGACCAGAGCCCATAGGTAACCAGGTTAACCCTATTCCCTATATAGTGCACTACATTTGACCAGAGCCCATAGGTAACCAGGTTAACCCTATTCCCTATATAGTGCACTACATTTGACCAGAGCCCATAGGTAGCCAGGTTAACCCTATTCCCTATATAGTGCACTACATTTGACCAGAGCCCATAGGTAACCAGGTTAACCCTATTCCCTATATAGTGCACTACATTTGACCAGAGCCCATTGGTAACCAGGTTAACCCTATTCCCTATATAGTGCACTACATTTGACCAGAGCCCATTGGTAACCAGGTTAACCCTATTCCCTATATAGTGCACTACATTTTGACCAGAGCCCATAGGTAACCAGGTTAACCCTATTCCCTAAATAGTACATTACATTTGACCAGAGCCCATAGGTAACCACGTTACCCCTATTCCCTATATAGTGCACTACATTTGACCAGAGCCCACAGGTAGTCACGTTAACCCTATTCCCTATATAGTGCACTACATTTGACCAGAGCCCACAGGTAGTCACGTTAACCCTATTCCCTATATAGTGCACTACATTTGACCAGAGCCCACAGGTAGTCACGTTAACCCTATTCCCTATATAGTGCACTACATTTGACCAGAGCCCACAGGTAGTCACGTTAACCCTATTCCCTATATAGTGCACTACATTTGACCAGAGCCCATAGGGACAACATCTCTGAGTGGCGTCTACGACTTATAGAGTCTCAGACATATGTTATTAATCTACTTCTCTGAAAGACAGAAACTTCCTTTTAGAAAAGGTCATCAAAGTCTAAAAAGGGTTTAAACTATCTGATTGATTGATTGGTTTAAACTACCTGATGGATTGATTGGTGTAAACTATCTGATTGATTGATTGGTTTAAACTACCTGATGGATTGATTGGTTTAAACTATCTGATTGATTGATTGGTTTAAACTACCTGAATGATTGACTGGTTTAAACTACCTGATTGATTGATTGGTTTAAACTACCTCATCCTTCTAACAAGCATTTACTTTGTCTTTGTTGAAGAAACAGAGTAGCGTCCTACTACCACTGGTGAAACCCTGACTGTAGTACAGGTGTAATAATGGCACCAGAAGGGATGGCTGCGTCCTACTACCACTGGTGAAACCCTGACTGTAGTACAGGTGTAATAATGGCACCAGAAGGGATGGCTGCGTCCTACTACCACTGGTGAAACCCTGACTCTAGTACAGGTGTGATAATGGCACCAGAAGGGATGGCTGCCATTTTACAAGCTCCTAGCCAACTGGGCAATTTTGTGTGTTTTTTCACATTGTTTGTAACTTATTTTCTACATAATGTTGTTGCTGCAGGCTCTTATTACGGACAATAACTTCTGGATATCAGAACAGCTGTAACACCATCAGAACATCACAATATGTTACCCCTATCTCCATTCAGCTGTAACACCATCAGAACATCACAATATGTTACCCCCTATCTCCATTCAGCTGTAACACCATCAGAACATCACAATATGTTACCCCTATCTCCATTCAGCTGTAACACCATCAGAACATCACAATATGTTACCCCCTATCTCCATTCAGCTGTAACACCATCAGAACATCACAATATGTTACCCCCTATCTCCATTCAGCTGTAACACCATCAGGACATCACAATATGTTACCCCCTATCTCCATTCAGCTGTAACACCATCAGAACATCACAATATGTTACCCCCTATCTCCATTCAGCTGTAACACCATCAGAACATCACAATATGTTACCCCCTATCTCCATTCAGCTGTAACACCATCAGAACATCACAATATGTTACCCCCTATCTCCATTCAGCTGTAACACCATCAGAACATCACAATATGTTACCCCCTATCTCCATTCAGCTGTAACACCATCAGAACATCACAATATGTTACCCCCTATCTCCATTCAGCTGTAACACAATCAGAACATCACAATATGTTACCCCCTATCTCCATTCAGCTGTAACACCATCAGAACATCACAATATGTTACCCCCTATCTCCATTCAGCTGTAACACAATCAGAACATCACAATATGTTACCCCCTATCTCCATTCAGCTGTAACACCATCAGAACATCACCATATGTTACCCCCTATCTCCATTCAGCTGTAACACAATCAGAACATCACAATATGTTACCCCCTATCTCCATTCAGCTGTAACACCATCAGAACATCACAATATGTTACCCTCTATCTCCATTCAGCTGTAACACCATCAGAACATCACAATATGTTACCCCCTATCTCCATTCAGCTGTACATCAGAACATCACCATATGTTACCCCCTATCTCCATTCAGCTGTAACACAATCAGAACATCACAATATGTTACCCCCTATCTCCATTCAGCTGTAACACCATCAGAACATCACAATATGTTACCCTCTATCTCCATTCAGCTGTAACACCATCAGAACATCACAATATGTTACCCCCTATCTCCATTCAGCTGTACATCAGAACATCACCATATGTTACCCCCTATCTCCATTCAGCTGTAACACCATCAGAACATCACAATATGTTACCCCCTATCTCCATTCAGCTGTAACACCATCAGAACATCACAATATGTTACCCCCTATCTCCATTCAGCTGTAACACCATCAGAACATCACAATATGTTACCCCCTATCTCCATTCAGCTGTACATCAGAACATCACAATATGTTACCCCCTATCTCCATTCAGCTGTAACACCATCAGAACATCACAATATGTTACCCCCTATCTCCATTCAGCTGTAACACCATCAGAACATCACAATATGTTACCCCCTATCTCCATTCAGCTGTAACACCATCAGGACATCACAATATGTTACCCCCTATCTCCATTCAGCTGTAACGCCATCAGAACATCACAATATGTTACCCCCTATCTCCATTCAGCTGTAACACCATCAGAAGATCACAATATGTTACCCCCTATCTCCATTCAGCTGTAACACCATCAGAACATCACAATATGTTACCCTCTATCTCCATTCAGCTGTAACACCATCAGAACATCACAATATGTTACCCCCTATCTCCATTCAGCTGTAACACCATCAGAACATCACAATATGTTACCCCCTATCTCCATTCAGCTGTAACACCATCAGAACATCACAATATGTTACCCCCTATCTCCATTCAGCTGTAACACAATCAGAACATCACAATATGTTACCCCCTATCTCCATTCAGCTGTAACACCATCAGAACATCACAATATGTTACCCCCTATCTCCATTCAGCTGTAACACCATCAGGACATCACAATATGTTACCCCCTATCTCCATTCAGCTGTAACACCATCAGAACATCACAATATGTAGAATGATGTCATAACAGACGACATTTGAAAGTGTCCAGAATACAGAGGAAGAAGAAAACCAAGTGTGCGTCCCAAAATGGCACCCTATTCACTACATAGTCCACTACTATGGTACCCTATTCACTACATAGTGCACTACTATGGCAGCCTATTCCCTATATAGTGCACTACTATGGCACCCTATTCCCTATATAGTGCACTACTATGGCACCCTATTCCCTATGTAGTGCACTACTATGGCACCCCATTCCCTATGTAGTGCACTACTATGGCACCCTATTCCCTATGTAGTGCACTACTATGGCTATGTATCCCTATGTAGGGAATAGGGTGCCATTTGGGACAAAGATCCACTTCCCTCTGCATTGACTCCACTTCCCTGTGTAAATGCAAAGGAGATGACCTTCTATCCTCTTACTACTGAATCTGTTGTTTCACTATTACAGACTGGTATAGAGGACCTTCTATCCTCTTACTACTGAATCTGTTGTTTCACTATTACAGACTGCATCCTCACAGTGTTGTTGGGCTTCACCATGTTTGATTCATATCACCCTGCAGCCTCACAGTGTTGTTGGGCTTCACCATGTTTGATTCATATCACCCTACAGCCTCACAGCTTTGTGTAAACAGATGATGAAGCAGAAAGGTTGTAATATGTCCATAAAAAAATTAATCAGAACTCACAACACAAGTGGGTTGTTATAGTGAGCAATGGTAGTGTATATTACTGTGTTCTCAGCGATGGATTTCACACACACACACACACACACACACACACACACACACACACACACACACACACACACACACACACACACACACACACACACACACACACACACACACACACACACACACACACACACACACAAACTCCTATTAAAGGTCCCACGCCATACCGTCGTTGAGTCACTGCATTGGAAAACCTTTTTACATAATGCTAAATAATTCAGGAGGAGCTGCAGTCTCTTGTGCCCCTGCTGTAAACTTTGAGGAATGGGGCTATGTTAGTGTTTTACACACTAAGAGGAGATGCTGCTTAGCCAATCAGCACCACTGTGTTAGTAAGGAAATGCCTAAAAACTGGTATAGTGTGCTTGGAAGCATACACACTGAGTGTACAAAACATTAAAACCACTTTGATGTAAAAAAAAAAATTGGGGGGGACCAGCGTGGTTCTGGTAACCGTTCCAACCGACATTTCCGGGTCTAAATCGGTCTGTGGACTCGGTAGATGGAAATGGCTTGCATTGAGCGGTAGACCTGATTCTCAAGGACACAGGAGCATGTCTCTTTTGCCTGTGTGAATCAGGATGTGAAATCTGACACCACTTGATGCTGGGATGTCCCTCCTACCATTTCATTGGCTCTTCCGACTGTCCATCAACTCCTGTCTGAACCCTACATCACAGCCACGAATGAAACATAAGCCTGGAATCTTTAGATTGTAACGCAATAGGATAGAGTGGTTTGGTAACTTTAGCACATTCAGAGATCAATTTATAGCCGGTATTCTAAAATAATTGTAAACAGAAAACACTTTCTAATTGTCGTAGAAGGACGAGATTAATATGATATGAAAGGCAAGTTCCTACGAGTCCAGGAAGCCATGCTAGAGCCGTGTGAGACATTCACAGCGATGTGGGCAGACGTTTTGATCAAGAGAGACCTTTAGAAAATGTACACATTTTCTCTAACACTAAATATATAAATATATATTTTACAGTTATGAGGAAGGTTAAATGTTATAGTCAGTAGGTTTGTAAATTGATTATAGTATATTTAGAAAACAATATAAGTCATTTCAAGCCTGATTCCTACAGTTATGTTGATTAAGAAATACGCCATAACAAATATTGTTTTAGTAGTTATAGTTATTGTTTATGACGAACAGGATAAATAATTACTTTTGAGGATTACACACATTACATTTGATATTACATGTAGTTACATTTAGCTACACTTAGTTACATTTAATTACATTTAGCCACACAAAGTTACATTTAGTTACATGTAGCTACACCTAGTTACATTTAGTTACATTTAAGAACACCTTCCTCAATTAGTCAGGGCATGGACTCTACAAGGTGTTGAAAGCGTTCCACAGGGATTCTGGCCCGTGTTGACTCTAATGCTTTACACAGTTGAGTCCCGTTGGCTGGATGTCTTTTGGGTGGTTGACCATTCTTGATACACACCGGACACTATTGAGCGTGAAGAACCCAGCAGCACTGCAGTTCATGACACAAACTGGTGCACCTGGCACCTACTACCATACCCTTAAATATTTCAATGTTTTCTCTTGCACATTCACCCTCTGAATGGCACACATACACAATCCATGTCTCAATTGTCTCAAGGCTTAAATCTTTCTTTAACCTGTCTCTTCCCTTTCATCTACACTGATTGAAGTGGATTTAACAAGTGACATCAAGAAAGGATCCTAGCTTTCACCTGGATTCACCTGGTCAGTCTATGTCATGAAAAGAGAGTGTTCGTAATATTTTGTACACTCGGTGTACATCAAACTATATGAATAATGAATGCTGTGATCGTGTAAATGTTTGCATGAGGGAGAGCCCAATCACACCAGGGGGTCAGTATAGGGAGAATATATTCCATAGACACGCTCCATGTAATATGTAGACTATAGATCTGGTCTCTCTATGTAATATGTAGACTATAGATCTGGTCTCTCTATGTAATATGTAGACTATAGATCTGGTCTCTCTATGTAATACGTAGACTATATATCTGGTCTCTCTATGTAATATGTAGACTATAGATCTGGTCTCTCTATGTAATATGTAGACTATAGATCTGGTCTCTCTATGTAATATGTAGACTATAGATCTGGTCTCTCTATGTAATATGTAGACTATAGATCTGGTCTCTCTATGTAATATGTAGACTATAGATCTGGTCTCTCTATGTAATATGTAGACTATAGATCTGGTCTCTCTATGTAATATGTAGACTATAGATCTGGTCTCTCTATGTAATATGTAGACTATAGATCTGGTCTCTCTATGTAATATGTAGACTATAGATCTGGTCTCTCTATGTAATATGTAGACTATATATCTGGTCTCTCTGTGTAATATGTAGACTATAGATCTGGTCTCTCTATGTAATATGTAGACTATATATCTGGTCTCTCTATGTAATATGTAGACTATAGATCTGGTCTCTCTATGTAATATGTAGACTATAGATCTGGTCTCTCTATGTAATATGTTGTCACACCCTGATCTGTTTCACCGGTCCTTGTGATTGTCTCCACCCCCCTTCAGGCGTCGCCCTTCTTCCCCATTATCCCCTGTGTATTTATACCTGTGTTCTCTGTTTGTCCATTCCCAGTTCGTCTTGTTTGTCAGGTCAACCAGCGTTTTTGTCTCAGCTCCTGCTTTTCCCAGTCTCTCTTTTTCTCGCCCTCCTGGTTTTGACCCTTGTCTGTCCCGACTCTGAGCCCGCCTGCATGACCACTCTGCCTGCCCCTGACCCTGAGCCTGCCTGCCGAGCTATATCTTTGCCCCACCTCTGGATTTTTGACCTCTGCCTTCCTTGACCCTGAGCCTGCCTGCCTTCGGGTACCATTGCCCCACCTCTGGTTACTGACCCCTGCCTTCCTTGACCCTGAGCCTGCCTGCCTTCGGGTACCATTGCCCCACCTCTGGTTACTGACCCCTGCCTTCCTTGACCCTGAGCCTGCCTACCTTCGGGTACCATTGCCCCACCTCTGGTTACTGACCCCTGCCTTCCTTGACCCTGAGCCTGCCTGCCTTCGGGTACCATCGTCCCACCTCTGGTTACTGACCCCTGCCTTCCTTGACCCTGAGCCTGCCTGCCTTCGGGTACCATCGCCCCACCTCTGGTTACTGACCCCTGCCTTCCTTGACCCTGAGCCTGCCTGCCTTCGGGTACCGTTGCCCCACCTCTGGTTACTGACCCCTGCCTTCCTTGACCCTGAGCCTGCCTGCCTTCGGGTACCATTGCCCCACCTCTGGTTACTGACCCCTGCCTTCCTTGACGCTGAGCCTGCCTGCCTTCGGGTACCGTTGCCCCACCTCTGGTTACTGACCCCTGCCTTCCTTGACCCTGAGCCTGCCTGCCTTCGGGTACCATTGCCCCACCTCTGGTTACTGACCCCTGCCTTCCTTGACCCTGAGCCTGCCTGCCTTCGGGTACCGTTGCCCCACCTCTGGTTACTGACCCCTGCCTTCCTTGACCCTGAGCCTGCCTGCCTTCGGGTACCATTGCCCCACCTCTGGTTACTGACCCCTGCCTTCCTTGACCCTGAGCCTGCCTGCCTTCGGGTACCGTTGCCCCACCTCTGGTTACTGACCCCTGCCTTCCTTGACCCTGAGCCTGCCTGCCTTCGGGTACCATTGCCCCACCTCTGGTTACTGACCCCTGCCTTCCTTGACCCTGAGCCTGCCTACCTTTGGGTACCATTGCCCCACCTCTGGTTACTGACCCCTGCCTTCCTTGACCCTGAGCCTGCCTGCCTTCGGGTACCGTTGCCCCACCTCTGGTTACTGACCCCTGCCTTCCTTGACCCTGAGCCTGCCTGCCTTCGGGTACCATTGCCCCACCTCTGGTTACTGACCCCTGCCTTCCTTGACCCTGAGCCTGCCTGCCTTCGGGTACCATTGCCCCACCTCTGGTTACTGACCCCTGCCTTCCTTGACCTGTCTATTGCCTGCCCCTGTTGGATTATGGTACTGATATCACAGTACTGATATCACTGTATTGATATTATGGTAATGATATCACTGTATTGATATCACAGTACTGATATCACTGTATTGATATTATGGTAATGATATCACTGTATTGATATCACAGTACTGATATCACTGTATTGATATTATGGTACTGATATCACAGTACTGATATCACTGTATTGATATTATGGTAATGATATCACTGTATTGATATCACAGTACTGATATCACTGTATTGATATTATGGTAATGATATCACTGTATTGATATCACAGTACTGATATCACGGTACTGATATCACTGTATTGATGTTATGGTACTGATATCACAGTACTGATATCACAGTATTGATGTTATGGTACTGATATCACAGTACTGATATCACGGTACTGATATCACGGTACTGATATCACGGTACTGATATCACGGTATTGATATCACGGTACTGATATCATGGTATTGATATTATGGTACTGATATCACAGTACTGATATCACAATACTGATATCACAGTACTGATATCACAGTACTGATATCACTGTATTGATATTATGGTACTGATATCACAGTACTGATATCACGGTATTGATATTATGGTACTGATATCACAGTACTGATATCACTGTATTGATGTTATGGTACTGATATCACAGTACTGATATCACTGTATTGATATTATGGTACTGATATCACAGTACTGATATCACTGTATTGATATTATGGTACTGATATCACAGTACTGATATCACAGTACTGATATCACTGTATTGATGTTATGGTACTGATATCACAGTACTGATATCACTGTATTGATGTTATGGTACTGATATCACAGTACTGATATCACTGTATTGATATTATGGTACTGATATCACAGTACTGATATCAAGATACTGATATTATGGTATTGATATCCTGGCATTGATATCATGGTACTGATATTATGGTACTGATATCACAGTTTTGATATCATGGTACTGATATCATGGTATTGATAATATGGTACTGATATCATGGTATTGATAATATGGTATTTGTATCCTGATATTGCTATTATAGTACTGATATCATGGTACTGATATCCTGGTATTGATATTCGCAGTCTTGGTATCACGGTACTGATATCACAGTTTTGATATCATGGTACTGATATCATGGTATCGATAATATGGTATTTGTATCCTGATATTGCTATTATAGTACTGATACCATGGTACTGATATCCTGGTATTGATATCACAGTATTGGTATCACGGTACTGATATCACAGTTTTGATATCATGGTACTGATATCATGGTGTTGATATTATGGTATTTGTATCTTGATATTGCTATTATGGTACTGATATCCTGGCATTGATATTATGGTACTGATATCACAGTATTGATATCACGGTACTGATATCACGGTACTGATTGCCGACAAAATATATTGAAAACAAGAAAAGATCTTGTACAGAAGCATTTCACCACAGACTGCTCTGTCTCTTTGTTTCTATATTCAGACAGCAGCAGACGGGTTTACAATCTACTGAAAATACCATTTTAATACTTAAAGATTCCATTAAAAAAACCAATTGCATTTCTTCTCCTCTGAAACTCAATACATTATCTTTCTTAAGGGGGATCAACTCTCCGTCCTGTGACAGAAAGCGCTGTGAATCCCAAACCGCATCCTATTCCCTACGTAGTGCACTACTTTTGGCCATAGCCTTATGGGCCCTGGTCAATAGTAGTGCACTAGATACAGTAGGTAATAGGGTGCCATTTGGGATGAACACACAGTCTAGTGTTATTCCATATCCTCAGGACTAGATGAGCCAGCTGATGAGACGAGGGTAAGGGGACTCCCTTTACAACACAGCAACACTATTGGACATTATTGTTTTGTTTTGGTGGCTTCTCTTTCTAAAGTCATTATTTATGAGCCATTCTAATCAAAGCCTTTGACACAGAAACACTCAGTATCGATTAGTAAATCAGGACTTCTAGTATCCGTTTACCCGTTTGGGATTAACATTTATTTGGGAGGTGTTCCAAGTGGCACCCTATTCCCAACATAGTGCACTACTTTAGACCCTGTTGGTTAAAGGGTAGTGCACTATATAGGGAATATGGTGCCATTTGGGACACCTGCTTGGTTGGTGGAGAGATGTGTAATAGAGGCCTATGGGGTCATCTTTGGTGGAGAGCTGTTTAATAGAGGCCTATGGGGTCATCGTTGGTGTGTGTAAATCACATAACAAAACCAATATATGTTCAAGGTTGCATCCCAAACGGCCACATTATAGCCTACACAGCGCACTAGCTTTGACCCGGTCTAAAGTAGCGGTGCACTGTATACAGACGTAGGATCTCAATTTGATCACCCTGAACCACCCTGAACCAACGCAGGAAATGTAAAAAAAAAAATCATATCCCTTTACTAAATGGGAGAGGACATGCCTGTCAGTTTCATGCTGTATAGATTGATTCATATCCCTTTACTAAATGGGATTGGACATGCCTGTCAGTTTCATGCTGTATAGATTGATTCATATCCCTTTACTAAATGGGAGAGGACATGCCTGTCAGTTTCATGCTGTATAGATTGATTCATATCCCTTTACTAAATGGGAGAGGACATGCCTGTCAGTTTCATGCTGTATAGATTCATATCCCTTTACTTAATGGGAGAGGACATGCCTGTCAGTTTCATGCTGTATAGATTCATATCCCTTTACTCAATGGGAGAGGACATGTAGATCTTATTGCCTGACGACTCAAACTGAAATCTTCCTCTGCTCCATGTTCACTACATAATGAGACTGCCATCGTTGAAGACGTTGGTGGTGATGTCAAAATGAGGGGCGTTGTACCAAACAAAGTAATCAGCGATTGGATCATTTATAACCATTCAGAGAATCAATTTTCAAAACACAGCTTTACCCACGTGTGTTGTAGTTCTGGCCCAAACCATCATTTTTTGGGGGACCAATCAAAATGGTTAGAATGTTTTTGCGTTCTAGAAATTGTCGGGGAGGAACTCAGATGTCTGTGTGCATTTGTAACGGACGTCACACTGCTTGCTTAGACAGTACTTCTGCCGTGCAAACACATGTGACCGCCCTCCTGGAACGTCTTACCAGTCGGGCCACAGAAAGCTAGCTACACATCGATAGGTTTAGGCTACTACATGATACTAGAATATTCCATTTACCTATCTTGAGGTTGATCCAATCTAGCCTATGAATGAAAGATAACAACGTACAGTTGAAGTCGGAAGTTTACATACACTTAGGTTGGAGTCATTAAAACTTGTTTTTGAACCACTCCACAAATTTCTTGTTATCAAACTGTAGTTTTGGGAAGTCGGTTAGGACATCTACTTTGTTCATGACACAAGTAATTTTTCCAACAATTGTTTACAGACAGATTATTTCACTTATAATTCACTGTATCACAATTCCAGTGAGTCAGACGTTTACCTACACTAAGTTGACTGTGCCTTTAAACAGCTTGGAATATTCCAGAAAATGATGTCATGGCTTTAGAAGCTTCCGATAGGCTAATTGACATAATTTCAGTCAATTGGAGGTGTACCTGTGGACATATTTCAAGGCCTACCATCAAACTCACAACCTCTTTGCTTGACATCATGGGAAAATCAAAAGAAATCAGCCAAGACTTCAGAAAAAAATTGTAGACCTCCACAATTCTGGTTCATCCTTGGGAGCAATTTCCAAACGCCTGAAGGTACCACGTTCATCTGTATAAACATTAGTACGCAAGTATAAACACCATGGGACCACATAGCTGTCATACCGCTCAGGAAGGAGACACATTCTGTCTCCTAGAGATGAATGTACTTTGGTGCGAAAAGTGCAAATCAATCCCAGAACAACAGCAAAGGACCTTGTGAAGATGCTGGAGGAAACAAAAGTATCTATATCCACAGTAAAACGAGTCTTATTTCCACATAACCTGAAAGGCTGCTCAGCAAGGAAGAAGCTACTGCTCCAAAACTGCCATAAAAAAGCCAGACTATGGTTTGCAACTGCACATGGGGACAGAGATTGTACTTTTTGAAGAAATGTCCTCTGGTCTGATGAAACAAAAATAGAACTATTTGGCCATAATGACCATCGTTATGTTTGGAGGAAAAAGGGGAAGGCTTGCAAGCCCGAACAACACCATCCCAACCGCGAAGCACTGGGGTGGAAGCATCATGTTGTGGGGGTGCTTTGCTGCAGGAGGGACTGGTGCACTTCACAAAATGGATTGCATCATGAGGGAGGAATATTTTGTGGATATATTGAAGCAACATCTCAAGACATTAGTCAGGAAGTTAAAGCTTGGTGGCAAATGGGTCTTCCAAATAGACAATGACCCCAAGCATCTTCCAAAGTTGTGGCAAAATGGCTTAAGGACAACAAAGTCAAGGTATTGGAGTGGTCATCACAAAGCCCTGACCTCAAAATTTGTGGGCAGAAATGAAAAAGCATGTGGGAGCAAGGAGGCCTACAAACCTGACTCAGTTACACCAGCTCTGTCAGGAACTTATTGTGGGAAGCTTGTGGAAGGCTACCCGAAACGTTTGACCCAAGTTAAACAATTTAAAGGCAATGCTACCAAATACTAATTGAGTGTATGTAAACTTCTGACCCACTGGGAATATGATGAAAGAAATAAAAGCTGAAATAAAAAATTCTCTGTACTATTATTCTGACATTTCACATTCTTAAAAATAAAGTGGTGATCCTAACTGACCTAAGACAGGGAATTTTTACTAGGATTGAATGTCAGGAATTGTGAAAAACTGAGTTTAAATGTATTTGGCTAAGGTGTATGTAAACTTCCGAATTCAACTGTAGGTGCACAGGTCGAGAAACAAACTTGAGTAATCAAGGTGACAGACTTTGACATTTTCAACACTGCCTTTGTGGTGTAATTTCCTATTCAAGTGAGAGAGACTTTGTCATTTCCTCAAACCATCATGTTGATTCAATATCAATTAATTAATGAAATAACGAAACCATCGACCCAACAGTCCTGACTGTTGGGCCGAGAGCCTAACTGATAATGATAAAATATAGGACTTAAAAATGCTAAGTCAGACTGGTTCCAACTCCCATAAGCCACCTTGGTTATCTACACAGGATTATGTTTTACCACCAACCCGGCTTAGTTTCCCAGGTGCCAGGAAGATGAGGCATTGTTCTAAACTCTTCCAGACTCTCTCTATCTCGGGTCACACACACCACATCTTGTCTAGGAGATGCCAACTTTAGGTTTTTATCACTAAATCATTGTCAGCTCAAGCTATCTCTAGCAAAACCAATTTCCCTTGACCATGCGTCCAGACTAACTGCAGGAAGCGAGAGTGGAAAGCATCTCTTTAACAGTTGCCAGGCCAAGCTTCAAAAAGACTCCTCTCAGTTAACTCAGAAAGGGAGAGAGAGAGAGTCCTAAGAATCTCACTCTATTTCATAAAACAACCATTTGGTGCATAAATATAACATAATATTGTAATCCTGCTGTCACACCTTGCATAATCTGGCCTGCATCTAGCTGATCTAGGGTGTAATCATTAATTCAACAATTGAGAAACTATTGTCTCTATTGGACAAATTCAGGTATGTTTATCCCCGTTTCGTTCCGTTTAAGAATCGTTTTTCAACAGAATCGGCGGAATGAATACACCCCTGATCACACGCAAACACTATTCACTTCCATAGTAGCCACATAGAAAACGCATGATAATTCCTTCTCTCATCTGCTCTCCTCCTCCGACCTTTTCCCTTGTGGACTTCAGTGCTCAACACATCAGCTGTCTGTGACCAAGCGTAAAAACCTTAATAAGCCAAACCTTCATATCATAACCGCTAACAGCTACCCATTGATTAGCCTGTTGTCACCATATTAGCTAATGTCAAGTCAACATACACTACCGGTCAAAGGTTTTAGAACACCATACACAACTTTTGACCTGCAGTGTAGCTACTAGAATTGAAGCGTTAGTAAATACGCTACAATCATGCAGTGCAGTGTATAGTTAGCAAGCAGTTAGCAAGCAGTTAGCAAGCAGTTAGCAAACAGTTAGCAAACAGTTAGCAAACAGTTAGCAAGCAGTTAGCAAACAGTTAGCAAGCAGTTAACAAGCAGTTAGCAAGCAGTTAGCAAGCAGTTAGCAAACAGTTAGCAAACAGTTAGCAAGCAGTTAGCAAACAGTTAGCAAGCAGTTAACAAGCAGTTAGCAAGCAGTTAGATAGCAGTTAGCAAGCAGGCTGAGTAGTGAGTTTCATCCCCAAGTGGGGACACTTCAGGCTGAGTAATGAGTTTCATCCCCAAGTGGGGACACTTCAGGCTGAGTAGTGAGTTTCATCCCCAAGTGGGGACACTTCAGGCTGAGTAGTGAGTTACATCCCCAAGTGGGGACACTTCAGGGTGAGTAGTGAGTTTCATCCCCAAGTGGGGACACTTCAGGGTGAGTAGTGAGTTACATCCCCAAGTGGGGACACTTCAGGCTGAGTAGTGAGTTTCATCCCCAAGTGGGGAC
Source organism: Salvelinus alpinus (assembly GCF_045679555.1). Lineage (NCBI taxonomy): Eukaryota > Metazoa > Chordata > Actinopteri > Salmoniformes > Salmonidae > Salvelinus > Salvelinus alpinus. The sequence goes on from NC_092088.1 coordinate 98,412,427, forward strand.
ACTTCAGGCTGAGTAGTGAGTTTCATCCCCAAGTGGGGACACTTCAGGCTGAGTAGTGAGTTACATCCCCAAGTGGGGACACTTCAGGGTGAGTAGTGAGTTTCATCCCCAAGTGGGGACACTTCAGGCTGAGTAGTGAGTTTCATCCCCAAGTGGGGCCACTTCAGGGTGAGTAGTGAGTTTCATACCCAAGTGGGGACACTTCAGGCTGAGTAGTGAGTTACATCCCCCAGTGGGTGTGTGCCTGCATGTCTATATGGACTACAGTATATTGGAAAAAACCCTGGCATTACACCGTCCTCGTTGTTATGGTGGCCCAGTTTGTTCTTTACTATCCTCAAATAAAAAGACAGTATGCTGAGTCAAATGACACCCACAACCATGCCTCAGGGCTCAATTTATTCATCACAACTGTCTACATAGTTACCTTTATTCATTATAACCCTGTCTACATAGTTACCTTTATTCATTATAACCCTGTCTACATAGTGACCTTTATTCATTATAACCCTGTCTACATAGTGACCTTTATTCATTATAACCCTGTCTACATAGTTACCTTTATTCATTATAACCCTGTCTACATAGTGACCTTTATTCATTATAACCCTGTCTACATAGATAGCTTTATTCATTATAACCCTGTGTACATAGTGACCTTTATTCATTATAACCCTGTCTACATAGTTACTGTTATTCATTATAACCCTGTCTACATAGTTACCTTTATCCATTATAACCCTGTCTACATAGTTACCTTTATTCATTATAACCCTGTCTACATAGTTACCTTTATCCATTATAACCATGTCTACATAGTTATCTTTATTCATTATAACCCTGTCTACATAGTTACCTTTATTCATTATAACCATGTCTACATAGTTATCTTTATTCATTATAACCCTGTCTACATAGTTACCTTTATTCATTATAACCATGTCTACATAGTTACTGTTATTCATTATAACCCTGTCTACATAGTTACCTTTATTCATTATAACCCTGTCTGCATACTGACAGCGTTAGTCGAGGCTACTGTATATAGTCTCGACTACTGTATATAGCCTTGCTACTGTTATAGCCTCGCTACTGTATATAGCCTTGCTACTGTTATAGCCTCACTACTGTATATAGCATTGCTACTGTTATAGCCTCGCTACTGTATATAGCCTCGCTACTGTTATAGCCTTGCTACTATATATAGCCTCGACTACTGTAGATATAGCGCAACTGTTATTTTTCACTGTCTTTTTTACTGTTGTTTTTTATTTATTTACTTATCTATTGTTCACCTAATACCGTTTTTTTTTTACTTAAAAATTGTACTGTTGGTTAGAGCCTGTAAGTAAGCATTTCACTTTAAGGTTCTATTCGGTGCACGTGACAAATCAACTTTGCTTTGATTTGATCCCTCCCTCTCTCCTCCACTCCTCTGTCTCTGCTCCATTCCTCCCTCTCTCCTCCATTCCTCCCTCTCTCCTCCATTCCTCTGTCTATCCTCCATTCCTCTGTCTCTCCTCCATTCCTCTGTCTCTCCTCCATTCCTCCCTCTCTCCTCCACTCCTCTGTCTCTCCTCCACTCCTCTGTCTATCCTCCATTCCTCTGTCTCTCCTCCATTCCTCTGTCTCTCCTCCATTCCTCTGTCTCTCCTCCATTCCTCTGTCTCTCCTCCATTCCTCTGTCTCTCCTCCATTCCTCTGTCTCTCCTCCATTCCTTTGTCTATCCTCCATTCCTCCCTCTCTCCTCCATTCCTCCGTCTCTCCTCCATTCCTCCGTCTCTCCTCCATTCCTCTGTCTCTCCTCCATTCCTCTGTCTCTCCTCCATTCCTCTGTCTCTCCTCCATTCCTCTGTCTCTCCTCCATTCCTCTGTCTCTCCTCCATTCCTCTGTCTCTCCTCCATTCCTATGTCTCTCCTCCATTCCTCTGTCTCTCCTCCATTCCTCTGTCTCTCCTCCATTCCTCTGTCTCTCCTCCATTCCTTTGTCTATCCTCCATTCCTCCCTCTCTCCTCCATTCCTCCGTCTCTCCTCCATTCCTCCGTCTCTCCTCCATTCCTCTGTCTCTCCTCCATTCCTCTGTCTCTCCTCCATTCCTCTGTCTCTCCTCCATTCCTCTGTCTCTCCTCCATTCCTCTGTCTCTCCTCCATTCCTCTGTCTCTCCTCCATTCCTCTGTCTCTCCTCCATTCCTCCCTCTCTCCTCCATTCCTCTGTCTCTCCTCCATTCCTCTGTCTCTCCTCCATTCCTCTGTCTCTCCTCCATTCCTCTGTCTCTCCTCAATTCCTCTGTCTCTCCCTGGCTTTTGAGCCTCTTGCCACCTGCTTAGTGTTCTATATTGGTGCTCAGTGCTTATGGAGTCTACTGATGGTCACGCTCAGAGGGCACGGGTTAGGGCAGACCTGGGGAGAGGGTGACAGACATTTCAGAGAATACAGACGGCTTTGTTTTCATAAGGGAAAAGGAAAGAAGCTGTCAGGACTGATAAAACACGTTGAGCTACCGTACGAAGGCAATACTTACTGTACTAGATTACAATAATTACAAACATGACTTACAATTACTGTACTAGCTTACAATAATTACAAACATGACTTATCAATTACTGTACTAGCTTACAATAATTACAAACATGATTTATCTTGTCTACACTAGACTTTCACTAATCTCATCCACTAGCCGGCTCTGTGCTCGTCCACTGACTGTCTCTATGCTGCTCTACTAACTGTCTCTATGCTGCTCCACTAACTGTCTCTATGATGCTCCACTGACTGTCTCTATGCTGCTCCACTAACTGTCTCTATGCTCGTCCACTGACTGTCTCTATGATGCTCCACTGACTGTCTCTATGATGCTCCACTGACTGTCTCTATGATGCTCCACTGACTGTCTCTATGATGCTCCACTGACTGTCTCTATGATGCTCCACTAACTGGCTCTATGCTGCTCCACCAACTGGCTCTATGCTGCTCCACCAACTGGCTCTATGCTGCTCCACCAACTGTCTCTATGCTGCTCCACCAACTGTCTCTATGCTGCTCCACTAACTGTCTCTATGCTGCTCCACTAACTGTCTCTATGCTGCTCCACTGACTGTCTCTATGCTGCTCCACCAACTGGCTCTATGATGCTCCACTAACCGGCTCTATGCTGCTCCACTAACCGGCTCTATGCTGCTCCACTAACCGGCTCTATGCTGCTCCACTAACAGGCTCTATGATGCTCCACTGACTGTCTCTATGATGCTCTACTAACTGTCTCTATGATGCTCTACTAACTGTCTATATGCTGCTCCACCAACTGTCTCTATGCTGCTCCACTGACTGTCTCTATGATGCTCCACTGACTGTCTCTATGATGCTCCACTGACTGTCTCTATGCTGCTCCACTAACTGTCTCTATGCTGCTCCACTAACTGTCTCTATGATGCTCCACTAACTGTCTCTATGCTGCTCCACTGACTGTCTCTATGATGCTCCACTAACTGTCTCTATGATGCTCCACTAACTGTCTCTATGCTGCTCCACTAACTGTCTCTATGCTGCTCCACTAACTGTCTCTATGATGCTCCACTAACTGTCTCTATGCTGCTCCACTGACTGTCTCTATGATGCTCCACTAACTGGTTCTATGCTGCTCCACTAACTGTCTCTATGCTGCTCCACTAACTGTCTCTATGATGCTCCACTAACTGTCTCTATGCTGCTCCACTGACTGTCTCTATGATGCTCCACTAACTGTCTCTATGATGCTCCACTAACTGTCTCTATGCTGCTCCACTAACTGTCTCTATGCTGCTCCACTAACTGTCTCTATGCTGCTCCACTGACTGTCTCTATGATGCTCTACTAACTGGCTCTATGCTGCTTCACTAACTGGCTGTCCTGCTCCACTAACTGTCTCTATGATGCTCTACTAACTGTCTCTATGATGCTCCACTAACTGTCTCTATGCTGCTCCACCAACTGTCTCTATGCTGCTTCACTAACTGGCTGTCCTGCTCCACTAACTGTCTCTATGCTGCTCCACTAACTGGCTCTATGCTGCTCCATTAAGATGTGTTGCCCGTTCTCTCTCAGTCAGTGTGTGTGTCTGTGCTGATGCAGTGAAACATTACAGTAATCTTATCTGTGGAATAAGCCTGTGAGACCGGGAACTGATATCCTCAGAGACAACTACCACTGAAGTGAAACACAGCTTATTTCACCCACATATATTATCAGCCTGCCTCCCATACACACTGACTGCGTCACAAATGGCAACTCATTCCCAAATGTAGTGCACTACTTTAGACCAGATCTCTATGGCACCCTATTCCCTATGTAGTGCACTACTTTAGACCAGATCTCTATGGCTGTAGGGAATAGTGTACCATTTGGAACAGAACCCATTATCATCCTTCCTGCCTCCACTCTAGATTGCATCACAGCACCAATTAAAACCACAACAAGCAGCAATCATTCTACTTCTCTCAGTGTTCCTAACTACAAGTGTCCCTAAATGGAATAGATTATATTTTTAGGCTGTCTTGACAATTCTGTTTTTTTGGTCATTCACAGCGTACGTAGGAGTTGGGAAAACAGCACAGACATATTTGTGAACCAGGCTATCACAGCACAGCAGTGAGTGTTGCTTTGTGGGTATATACTATATGATATATGTGATATATATGGTATATATATACATACAGCTGAAGACGGAAGTTTACATACACTTGAGCCAAATACATTTAAACTCAGTTTTCACAATTCCTGACATTTAATCCTAGTAAAAATTCCCTGTCTTAGGTCAGTTAGGATCATTTTTGTTTCATCAGACCAGAGGACATTTCTCCAAAAAGTACAATCTCTGTCCCCGTGTGCAGTTGTAAACCGTAGTCTGGCTATTTTTATGGAGGTTTTGGAGCTTCCTTGCTGATCGGCCTTTCAGGTTATGTCGATATAGGACTCGTTTTACTGTGGATATAGATATTTTTGTACCTGTTTCCTCCAGCATCTTCACAAGGTCCTTTGCTGTTTTTCTGGGATTGATTTGCACTTTTCACACCAAAGTACGTTCATCTCTAGGAGACAAAACACGTCTCCTTCCTGAGCGGTATGACGGCTGCCTGGTCCCATGGTGTTTATACTTGCGTAATATTGTTTGTACAGATGAACATGGTACCTTCAGGCGTTTAGAAAAAAGGAAAGAGGCACTGAGTTTGAAGGTAGGCCTTGAAATACATCCACAGGTACACATCCAATTGACTCAAATTATGTTAATTAGCCTATCAGAAGCTTCTAAAGTCATGACATAATTTCTGGAATTTTCCAAGCTGTTTAAAGGCACATTCAACTTAGTGTATGTAAACTTCTGACCCACTGGAATTGTGATACAGTGAATTATAAGTGAAATAATCTGTCTGTAAACAATTGTTGGAAAAATGACTTGTGTCATGCACAAAGTAGATGTCCTAACCGACTTGCCAAAACTATAGTTTGTTAACAAGAAATGTGTGGAGTGGTTGAAAAACGAGTTTTAATGAATCCAACCTAAGTGTATGTAAACTTCCGACTTCAACTGTATATATGAGTATGTACTATCCTCTATATGGTTTGTGGGTATATATACTATCCTCTATATGGTTTGTGGGTATATATACTATACTCTATATGGTTTGTGGGTATAAATAGTGTCTTCGGAAAGTATTCAGACCCCTTGACTTTTTTCACATTTTGTTACGTTACAGCCTTATTCTAAAATGGATAAAAAAAAATTTTTTAAATACTCAGCAGTCTACACAGAATATCCCATAATGACAATGCGAAAACAGGTTTTGAAAAATGTTTTTGCAAATGTATTAAAAATAAAAAACAGAAATACCTTATTTACATAAGTATTCAGACTCTTTGCTATGAGACTCGAGATTGAGCTCAGCTGCATCCTGTTTCCATTGATCATCCTTGAGATGTTTCTACAACTTGATTGGAGTCCACCTGTGGTAAATTCAATTGTTTGGTCATGATTTGTAAAGGTACAAACCTGTCTATATAAGGTCCCACATTTGACAGTGCATGTCAGAGCAAAAACCAAGCCATGAAGTTGAAGGAATTGTCCGTAGAAATCCAAGACATGACTGTGTTAAGGCACAGATCTGGGGAAGGATACCAAAATATGTCTGCAGCATTGAAGGTCCCCAAGAACATAGTGGCCTCCATCATTCCTAAATGGAAGAAGTTTGGAACCTCCAAGACTCTTCCAAGAACCGGCCACCCCACCAAACTGAGCAATCGGGGGAGAAGGGCTTTGGTCAGGGAGGTGACCAAGAACCCGATGGTCACTCTGACAGAGCACCAGAGTTCCTCCGTGGAGATGGGAGAACCTTCCAGAAGGACAACCATCTCTGCAGCACTCCACCAATCAGGTCTTTATGGTAGAGTGGCCAGACGGAAGCCACTCCTCAGTAAAAGCCACATGTCAGCTTGCTTGGAATTTCCCAAAAGTCACCTAAAGACTCTCAGACCATGAGAAACAAGATGCTCTGGTCTGATGAAACCAAGACTGAACTCTTTGGCCTGAATGCCAAGCGTCACATCAAGAGGAAACCTGGTACCATCCCTACAGTGAAGCATTGGGGTGGCAGCATCAGGCTGTGGGGATGTTTTTTTTGTCAGGATTGAGGCAAAGATGAATGTAGCAAAGTACAGAGAGGTCCTTGATGAAAACCTGCTCCAGAGCACTCATTACCTCAGACTGTGGTGATTGTTCACCTTCCAACAGGACAACAACTCAAAGCACACAGCCAAGACAATGCAGGAGTGGCTTCGGGACAAGTCTCTGAATGTCCTTGAGTGACCCAGCCAGAGCCCGGACTTGAACCCGATCGAACATTTCTGGAGAGACCTGAAAATAGCTGTGCAGCAACGCTCCCCATCCAACCTGACAGAGCTTGAGAAGATCTGCAGAGAAGAATGAGGGAAACTCCCCAAATACAGGTGTGCCAAGCTTGTAGCGTCATAACCAAGAAGACTCGAGGCTGTAATCATTGCCCAAGGTTCTTCAACAAAGTACTGACTAAAGGGTCTGAATATTTATGTAAATGTGATATTTCAGTGTTTTATATTTAATACAATTGCAACAATTTTTAAAAAACAGTTTTTGCTTTGTCATTATAGGGTATTGTGTGTAGATTGATGAAGAAAAAAACGATTTAATCAATTTTAGAATAAGGCTGTAACGTAACAAAATGTGGATAAAGTCAATGGGTCTGAATACTGTCTGATCTTGTCTGCAGCAGTAGATCCATTCCCTGTCTGGTCGTGTCCAACCAGTAGATCCATTCCCTGTCTGGTCGTGTCCAACCAGTAGATCCATTCCCTGTCTGGTCGTGTCCAACCAGTAGATCCATTCCCTGTCTGGTCGTGTCCAACCAGTAGATCCATTCCCTGTCTGGTCGTGTCCAACCAGTAGATCCATTCCCTGTCTGGTCGTGTCCAACCAGTAGATCCATTCCCTGTCTGGTCGTGTCCAACCAGTAGATCCATTCCCTGTCTGGTCGTGTCCAACCAGTAGATCCATTCCCTGGCTGGTCGTGTCCAACCAGTAAATCCATTCCCTGTCTGGTCGTGTCCAACCAGTAGATCCATTCCCTGTCTGGTCGTGTCCAACCAGTAAATCCATTCCCTGTCTGGTCGTGTCCAACCAGTAGATCCATTCCCTGTCTGGTCGTGTCCAACCAGTAGATCCATTCCCTGTCTGGTCGTGTCCAACCAGTAGATCCATTCCCTGTCTGGTCGTGTCCAACCAGTAGATCCATTCCCTGCCTAGTCATGTCCATGGCAGTAGATCCATTCCCTGTCTGGTCGTGTCCAACCAGTAGATCCATTCCGTGTCTGGTCGTGTCCAACCAGTAGATCCATTCCCTGCCTGGTCATGTCCAACCAGTAGATCCATTCCCTGTCTGGTCGTGTCCAACCAGTAGATCCATTCCCTGCCTAGTCATGTCCATGGCAGTAGATCCATTCCCTGTCTGGTCGTGTCCAACCAGTAGATCCATTCTCTGTCTGGTTGTGTCCAGTAAAAAAGTCCTGATTAACAATAAGATCCTAATTATCCTGCAATATAGTGGCTTCTTGTCAACGGTGATGCACTTGTGTGAGATCTAGGAAGTTAAACCAAATCTCTCAGACATGCTGGCCAGCTAGTCTTCCACGGACCACTGGAGACTGGCTTATTTACTGGCTTATTGCTGATATGATGAGCAGGAAGAGGCTTCCCATCAGTGTCAGCTTATCTAACCCACACCTCATTTTCATTTATCAAACCTGAGTGACTGGCCGGACAGTTCAAGGCACAAAATACCAAGCTATCTTATCCAAAGGATGATTAAAAGGCCAGATTTAACACCACAGAGACAGGTGTGCCTTAGTTTCACCTACCAGGAGAAAATCACAACAAAGCCAGCAGAGCCATCACCACAAAGCCGGGCAGAGCCATCACCACAAAGCCGGCAGAGCCATCCCCACAAAGCCGGGCAGAGCCATCACCACAAAGCCGGGCAGAGCTATCACCACAAAGCAGGCAGAGCTATCCCCACAAAGCCGGCAGAGCTATCCCCACAAAGCCGGCAGAGCTATCCCCACAAAGCCGGCAGAGCTATCCCCACAAAGCCGGCAGAGCTATCCCCACAAAGCCGGCAGAGCTATCCCCACAAAGCCGGCAGAGCCATCACCACAAAGCCGGCAGAGCCATCACCACAAAGCCGGCAGAGCTATCCCCACAAAGCCAGCAGAGCCATCACCACAAAGCCAGCAGAGCTATCCCCACAAAGCCGGCAGAGCTATCCCCACAAAGCCAGCAGAGCTATCCCCACAAAGCCGGCAGAGCTATCCCCACAAAGCCAGCAGACGCGTTTTGCATCCTAAATGCAGCCTATTCCCTAGCGCACTACTTTTGACCAGAGAACATACGGTGCCATATGGGACGCATCAATGGTTTCGACAGCATCAGACGGTTGTTTCATTCACCTGAAGCGGTTGCCTCGGGGACATCACACTGTCACACTAATAACATCTGGATATCATTTACAGAAGACTGACTGGAGGGGTCACACAGAGGCCCTTAATACAACTGACTGGAGGTGTTACACAGAGGCCCTTAATACAACTGACTGGAGGGGTTACACAGAGGCCCTTAATACAACTGACTGGAGGGGTCACACAGAGGCCCTTAATACAACTGACTGGAGGTGTTACACAGAGGCCCTTAATACAACTGACTGGAGGTGTTACACAGAGGCCCTTAATACAACTGACTGGAGGGGTCACACAGAGGCCCTTAATACAACTGACTGGAGGTGTTACACAGAGGCCCTTAATACAACTGACTGGAGGGGTTACACAGAGGCCCTTAATACAACTGACTGGAGGGGTTACACAGAGGCCCTTAATACAACTGACTGGAGGTGTTACACAGAGGCCCTTAATACAACTGACTGGAGGTGTTACACAGAGGCCCTTAATACAACTGACTGGAGGTGTCACACAGAGGCCCTTAATACAACTGACTGGAGGGGTTACACAGAGGCCCTTAATACAACTGACTGGAGGTGTCACACAGAGGCCCTTAATACAACTGACTGGAGGGGTTACACAGAGGCCCTTAATACAACTGACTGGAGGGGTCACACAGAGGCCCTTAATACAACTGACTGGAGGTGTTACACAGAGGCCCTTAATACAACTGACTGGAGGGGTCACACAGAGGCCCTTAATACAACTGACTGGAGGTGTTACACAGAGGCCCTTAATACAACTGACTGGAGGGGTCACACAGAGGCCCTTAATACAACTGACTGGAGGGGTTACACAGAGGCCCTTAATACAACTGACTGGAGGGGTCACACAGAGGCCCTTAATACAACTGACTGGAGGGGTTACACAGAGGCCCTTAATACAACTGACTGGAGGGGTCACACAGAGGCCCTTAATACAACTGACTGGAGGTGTTACACAGAGGCCCTTAATACAACTGACTGGAGGGGTCACACAGAGGCCCTTAATACAACTGACTGGAGGTGTTACACAGAGGCCCTTAATACAACTGACTGGAGGGGTCACACAGAGGCCCTTAATACAACTGACTGGAGGGGTTACACAGAGGCCCTTAATACAACTGACTGGAGGGGTTACACAGAGGCCCTTAATACAACTGACTGGAGGTGTTACACAGAGGACCTTAATACAACTGACTGGAGGGGTTACAGAGAGGACCTTAATACAACTGACTGGAGGGGTTACAGAGAGGCCCTTTATACAACTGACTGGAGGTGTTACAGAGGCCCTTAATACAACTGACTGGAGGTGTTACACAGAGGCCCTTAATACAACTGACTGGAGGTGTTACACAGAGGCCCTTAATACAACTGACTGGAGGGGTTACAGAGAGGCCCTTAATACAACTGACTGGAGGTGTTACACAGAGGCCCTTAATACAACTGACTGGAGGTGTTACACAGAGGCCCTTAATACAACTGACTGGAGGTGTTACACAGAGGCCCTTAATACAACTGACTGGAGGGGTTACAGAGAGGCCCTTAATACAACTGACTGGAGGTGTTACACAGAGGCCCTTAATACAACTGACTGGAGGTGTTACACAGAGGCCCTTAATACAACTGACTGGAGGGGTTACAGAGGCCCTTAATACAACTGACTGGAGGTGTTACACAGAGGCCCTTAATACAACTGACTGGAGGTGTTACACAGAGGCCCTTAATACAACTGACTGGAGGGGTTACACAGAGGCCCTTAATACAACTGACTGGAGGTGTTACACAGAGGCCCTTAATACAACTGACTGGAGGTGTTACACAGAGGCCCTTAATACAACTGACTGGAGGTGTTACACAGAGGCCCTTAATACAACTGACTGGAGGTGTTACACAGAGGCCCTTAATACAACTGACTGGAGGTGTTACACAGAGGCCCTTAATACAACTGACTGGAGGGGTTACAGAGAGGCCCTTAATACAACTGACTGGAGGGGTTACACAGAGGCCCTTAATACAACTGACTGGAGGTGTTACACAGAGGCCCTTAATACAACTGACTGGAGGGGTTACACAGAGGCCCTTAATACAACTGACTGGAGGGGTTACAGAGGCCCTTAATACAACTGACTGGAGGTGTTACACAGAGGCCCTTAATACAACTGACTGGAGGTGTTACACAGAGGCCCTTAATACAACTGACTGGAGGGGTTACACAGAGGCCCTTAATACAACTGACTGGAGGGGTTACAGAGGCCCTTAATACAACTGACTGGAGGTGTTACACAGAGGCCCTTAATACAACTGACTGGAGGTGTTACACAGAGGCCCTTAATACAACTGACTGGAGGGGTTACAGAGGCCCTTAATACAACTGACTGGAGGTGTTACACAGAGGCCCTTAATACAACTGACTGGAGGTGTTACACAGAGGCCCTTAATACAACTGACTGGAGGGGTTACAGAGAGGCCCTTAATACAACTGACTGGAGGGGTTACACAGAGGCCCTTAATACAACTGACTGGAGGTGTTACACAGAGGCCCTTAATACAACTGACTGGAGGGGTTACAGAGAGGCCCTTAATACAACTGACTGGAGGGGTTACAGAGAGGCCCTTAATACAACTGACTGGAGGTGTTACACAGAGGCCCTTAATACAACTGACTGGAGGGGTTACAGAGAGGCCCTTAATACAACTGACTGGAGGTGTTACACAGAGGCCCTTAATACAACTGACTGGAGGTGTTACACAGAGGCCCTTAATACAACTGACTGGAGGGGTTACACAGAGGCCCTTAATACAACTGACTGGAGGTGTTACACAGAGGCCCTTAATACAACTGACTGGAGGTGTTACACAGAGGCCCTTAATACAACTGACTGGAGGTGTTACACAGAGGCCCTTAATACAACTGACTGGAGGGGTTACAGAGGCCCTTAATACAACTGACTGGAGGTGTTACACATAGGCCCTTAATACAACTGATTGGAGGTGTTACACAGAGGCCCTTAATACAACTGACTGGAGGGGTTACAGAGAGGCCCTTAATACAACTGACTGGAGGTGTTACACAGAGGCCCTTAATACAACTGACTGGAGGTGTTACACAGAGGCCCTTAATACAACTGACTGGAGGGGTTACAGAGGCCCTTAATACAACTGACTGGAGGTGTTACACAGAGGCCCTTAATACAACTGACTGGAGGTGTTACACAGAGGCCCTTAATACAACTGACTGGAGGGGTTACAGAGAGGCCCTTAATACAACTGACTGGAGGTGTTACACAGAGGCCCTTAATACAACTGACTGGGGGATATTCTGACTTGAGACCTGCTCAAGTGGTCTCCCATTGACATCAAAGAAAGAGACGGCAGTCTTATCTCAACTGAATCTGACCTATTTTGTGCCTGATGTTGTGTTACCACAGAAGGAGTAACTAGACTCTTTGTATACTATATTGTGTTACCACAGAAGGAGTAGCTAGACTCTTTGTATCTGATGTTGTGTTACCACAGAAGGAGTAGCTAGACTCTTTGTATACTATATTGTGTTACCACAGAAGGAGTAGCTAGACTCTTTGTATCTGATGTTGTGTTACCACAGAAGGAGTAGCTAGACTCTTTGTATCTGATGTTGTGTTACCACAGAAGGAGTAGCTAGACTCTTTGTATCTGATGTTGTGTTACCACAGAAGGAGCAGCTAGACTCTTTGCGCTGACGGACAGAGAAGAGGAGTACGAGGCTGGAGACAATGAATGCGGCCGCAGAGACAAAGTAGCTGCCTATTAGGAAGAAAAAACATCCAGTTCATGTCTTACAAGGAAATGTGTGACCACTGCAGTATTAAACCAACAGTGTTTTCTACTGAAGCAGGTGTTGTGTTTCTACAGCTTGAGGGCTGAGACCAGTCGGTAGATATATCACCATTCAGTAGATATGACACCATTCAGTAGATATAACACCATTCAGTAGGTATAACACCATTCAGTAGGTATAACACCATTCAGTAGATATAACACCATTCAGCAGATACAACACCATTCAATAGATATAACACCATTCAGTAGATATGACACCATTCAGTAGATATAACACCATTCAGTAGATATAACACCATTCAGTAGATATAACACCATTCAGTAGATATAACACCATTCAGTAGATATAACACCATTCAGTAGATATAACACCATTCAGTAGATACAGCACCATTCAGTAGATATACCACCATTCAGTAGATACAACACCATTCAGTAGATATAACACCATTCAGTAGATATAACACCATTCAGTAGATATAACACCATTCAGTAGATATAACACCATTCAGTAGATATAACACCATTCAGTAGATATAACACCATTCAGTAGATACAGCACCATTCAGTAGATATACCACCATTCAGTAGATACAACACCATTCAGTAGATATAACACCATTCAGTAGATATAACACCATTCAGTAGGTATAACACCATTCAGTAGATATAACACCATTCAGTAGATGTATCACCATTCAGTAGATATAACACCATTCAGTAGGTATAACACCATTCAGTAGATATAACACCATTCAGTAGGTATAACACCATTCAGTAGATATATCACCATTCAGTAGATATAACACCATTCAGTAGATACAACACCATTCAGAAGATACAACACCATTCAGTAGATATATCACCATTCAGTAGATATAACACCATTCAGTAGATATAACACCATTCAGTAGATACAACACCATTCAGAAGATACAACACCATTCAGTAGGTATAACACCATTCAGTAGATATAACACCATTCAGTAGATATAACACCATTCAGTAGATATAACACCATTCAGTAGATATAACACCATTCAGTAGGTATAACACCATTCAGTAGATACAACACCATTCAGAAGATACAACACCATTCAGTAGGTATAACACCATTCAGTAGATATAACACCATTCAGTAGATATAACACCATTCAGTAGATATAACACCATTCAGTAGATATAACACCATTCAGTAGATATAACACCATTCAGTAGTTGAAGTGCCCAAGCACTTTGCTACAGGGGTGCTGTACTACTATGGCTGACCCTGTAAAACAACACATTACACTGCACCTATCATTCTACTATGACTGACCCTGTAAAACAACACCTATCATACTACTATGACTGACCCTGTAAAACAACACATTACACTGCACCTATCATACTACTATGACTGACCCTGTAAAACAACACCTATCATACTACTATGACTGACCCTGTAAAACAACACATTACACTGCACCTATCATTCTACTATGACTGACCCTGTAAAACAACACCTATCATACTACTATGACTGACCCTGTAAAACAACACATTACACTGCACCTATCATTCTACTATGACTGACCCTGTAAAACAACACCTATCATACTACTATGACTGACCCTGTAAAACAACACCTATCATACTACTGTGACTGACCCTGTAAAACAACACCTATCATACTACTATGACTGACCCTGTAAAACAACACCTATCATACTACTGTGACTGACCCTGTAAAACAACACCTATCATACTACTGTGACTGACCCTGTAAAACAACACCTATCATACTACTATGGCATACTACTATCATACTACTATCACACTACTATACTCCCCCCCCAGACCCCCACAGTCCACGGACCCACCACAGCCCACAGACCCCCCCCCCCCCCACAGACCCCCACAGCCCACAGACCCCCCACAGACCACAGACCCCCCCCCCCCACAGCCCACAGACCCCCCCCCCCCCCCCCACAGACCACAGACCCCCCACAGCCCACAGACCCCCCCCCCACAGACCACAGACCCCCCCACAGCCCACAGCCCACAGACCCCACAGCCCACAGCCCACAGCCCACAGACCCCCCCCCCCCCCCACAGACCCCCCACAGCCCACAGACCACAGACCCCCCCCCCCCTCCCACAGCCCACAGACCACAGACCCCCCCCCCCACAGACCACAGACCCCCCACAGCCCACAGCCCCCCCCCCCCCCACAGACCACAGCCCCCCCACAGCCCACAGACCACAGACCCCCCCCACAGCCCACATCTACTGCATCTTGCCTATGCCGTTCTGTACCATCACTCATTCATATATCTTTATGTACATATTCTTTATCCCTTTACACTTGTGTGTATGAGGTAGTAGTTGTGTAATTGTAAGGTTAGATTACTCGTTGGTTATTACTGCATTGTCGGAACTAGAAGCACAAGCATTTCGCTACACTCGCATTAACATCTGTTAACCATGTGTATGTGACAAATAAAATTTGATTTGATTATATAGTATCAGTTCTCTGTGTCTGACCAGTAGTATGGAGCTGTGGCTTCTCTTCTTCCTATGTAATGTATCCCAGTGAATTTGGTGATGTTTCCCCCCTTGCTCATAGCAATTAGTCTTTGAAGTTGTTAAGTTAATTTCCTATCGTACATCCTGATATTAGCAGATGCTCACCACTAGTGGGAAGGAGAAGAGAAAAAAAAGTCACAAAAAAAACGTCATATTTTACCGGTTTTTGTATTCACAGCACTTGAACATCACAGCGGAGACACTAAAATATTGGGAGAGATTCTGCTTTTACTCAGTGAGAATATTGTTTCATGTATTGTGACAGCAGAGCACAGGATCCCTGGGAGAATGAGACAGGGTTTCACGCTGGTTCACATTTAAAAGAGATGAAAATCAAATAAAGGAAATGCTATTGTGAAATGAGAATAAGAGAGATTTAAGAGACCTTGTTAAAATGTACATGGGACTGTCTCAAATAACACCGTCTTCTTCACCTTCACTATGGGCCCTGGTCTAAAGTAGTGCACTACTACCCTATAGATCCTGGTCTAAAGTAGTGCACTACTACCCTATAGATCCTGGTCTAAAGTAGTGAACAACTACCCTATAGACCCTGGTCTAAAGTAGTGCCCTACTACCCTATAGGCCCCGGTCTAAAGTAGTGCACTACTACCCTATAGGCCCTGGTCTAAAGTAGTGCACTAGTACCCTACAGACCCTGGTCTAAAGTAGTGCACTACTACCCTATAGGCCCTGGTCTAAAGTAGTGCACTACTACCCTATAGGCCCTGGTCTAAAGTAGTGCACTACTACCCTATAGGCCCCGGTCTAAAGTAGTGCACTACTACCCTATAGGCCCTGGTCTAAAGTAGTGCACTAGTACCCTACAGACCCTGGTCTAAAGTAGTGCACTACTACCCTATAGGCCCTGGTCTAAAGTAGTGCACTACTACCCTATAGGTCCTGGTCTAAAGTAGTGCACTACTACCCTATAGGCCCCGGTCTAAAGTAGTGCACTACTACCCTATAGGCCCTGGTCTAAAGTAGTGCACTACTACCGTATAGACCCTGGTCTAAAGTAGTGCCGTACTACCGTATAGACCCTGGTCTAAAGTAGTGCACTACTACCCTATAGATCCTGGTCTAAAGTAGTGCACTACTACCATATAGGCCCTGGTCAAAAGTAGTGCACTACTACCCCATAGACCCTGGTCTAAAGTAGTCCACTACTACCATATAGGCCCTGGTCTAAAGTAGTGCACTACTACTCCATAGACCCTGGTCTAAAGTAGTGCACTACTACCATATAGGCCCTGGTCTAAAGTAGTGCGCTACTACCCCATAGACCCTGGTCTAAAGTAATGCACTACTACCCTATAGGCCCTGGTCTAAAGTAGTGCGCTACTACCCTATAGGCCCTGGTCTAAAGTAGTGCACTACTACCCTATAGACCCTGGTCTAAAGTAGTGCACTACTACCCTATAGGCCCTGGTCTAAAGTAGTGCACTATAAAGGTACTTTAGGATGCAGTCTATGAAGTACACCATGTGTTCTCTGTCAGTCTATGAAGTACACCATGTGTTCTCTGTCAGTCTATGAAGTACACCATGTGTTCTCTGTCAGTCTATGAAGTATGGTGCATGCGCTTTAGACCGGAACGCATTTCAAGTGACCATCAGAAACAATCTATTCAGGGGCGTTCACAACCATGGTAACAGGGTCTGGTCTGTAAGGGGAGTTCACAACCATGGTAACAGGGTCTGGTCTGTAAGGGGAGTTCACAACCATGGTAACAGGGCCTGGTCTGTAAGTCCGTCTGTCTGTCCATCTCTCTGCGCGTCTGTGTGTTTGTGTGTCTGTGTGTGTCTCTGTATCTGAGAGATAGGTCTATTATTATGATGTGATCCAGCTCAGAAGGTTGTTACCATGACATTAGAAACTGCATTTTTTATTTGTTTAACCTTTTTTTAACTAAGCAAGTCAGTTATGAACAAATTCTTATTTTCGATGATGGCCTAGGAACAGTGGCAGAACAGGGGCAGAACGACAGATTTTGTACCGTGTCAGCTCGGGGATTTGAACTTGCAACCTTTCAGTTACTAGTCCAACTCTCTAACCACTAGGCTACCTGTTACCCGCATTAGTATTAGAAAAACAGACGGCTGTTACCATGACATTAGATACTGTCTTTTTTTTGTCATTCATGAATTTGTTTTTCAATGTGTTTCTATGTACTTTAGTAATAACACATCTTCAACTCTAATGAAGACATTTTAACTATCGACTGTCTATAGACAATGAGTAAAGAGGGGAGACAGTGGAGAGGGGAGACAGTGGAGAGGGGAGACAGTGGAGAGAGGAGACAGTAGAGAGGGGAAACAGGGGGGAGGAGAGACAGTGGAGAGGGGAGACAGTTGAGAGGGGAGTCAGTTGAGAGAGGAGTCAGTTGAGAGAGGAGACAGTGGAGAGAGGAAACATGGGAGAGGGGAACCAGGGGAGAGGGGAAACAGGGGAGAGGGAGGTGCAGTGGAGAGAGGAGACAGTAGAGAGGGGAAAGAGTGGAGAGGAGAGACAGTGGAGAGGGGAGACAGTGGAGAGGGGAAACAGTGGAGAGGGGAAACAGCGGAGAGGGGAAACAGCGGAGAGGGAGGGGCAGTGGAGAGAGGAGACAGTAGAGAGGGGAAACAGTCGAGTGGAGAGACAGTCTAGAGGGGAGACAGTCGAGAGGGGAGACAGTGGAGAGGGGAGACAGTGGAGAGAGGGGAGACAGTGGAGAGAGGGGAGACAGTGGAGAGAGGGGAGACAGTGGAGAGGGGAGACAGTAGAGAGGGGAAATAGTAGAGAGAGGAGAGACAGTGGAGAGGGGAAACAGGGGAGAGAGGAGACAGTGGAGATGGGAGACAGTAAAGAGGGGAGACAGTAGAGAGAGGGGAGACAGTAGAGAGAGGGGAGAAAGTGGAGAGGGGAGACAGTGGAGAGGGGAAACAGTCGAGAGGTGAAACAGGGTGGATGAGAGACAGTGGAGAGAGGGGAGACAGTGGAGAGGGGAAACAGGGGAGAGAGGAGACAGTGGAGATGGGAGACAGTAAAGAGGGGAGACAGTAGAGAGAGGGGAGACAGTAGAGAGAGGGGAGAAAGTGGAGAGGGGGGACAGTGGAGAGGGGAAACAGTCGAGAGGGGAAACAGGGGAGAGAGGAGACAGTGGAGATGGGAGACAGTAAAGAGGGGAGACAGTAGAGAGAGGGGAGACAGTAGAGAGAGGGGAAACAGGGGAGAGGGGAAACAGGGGAGAGGGGAAACAGTTGAGAGGGGAGACAGTTGAGAGAGGAGTCAGTTGAGAGAGGAGACAGTGGAGAGAGGAAACATGGGAGAGGGGAACCAGGGGAGAGGGGAAACAGGGGAGAGGGAGGTGCAGTGGAGAGAGGAGACAGTAGAGAGGGGAAAGAGTGGAGAGGAGAGACAGTGGAGAGGGGAGACAGTGGAGAGGGGAAACAGTGGAGAGGGGAAACAGCGGAGAGGGGAAACAGCGGAGAGGGAGGGGCAGTGGAGAGAGGAGACAGTAGAGAGGGGAAACAGTCGAGTGGAGAGACAGTCTAGAGGGGAGACAGTCGAGAGGGGAGACAGTGGAGAGAGGGGAGACAGTGGAGAGGGGAGACAGTAGAGAGGGGAAATAGTAGAGAGAGGGGAGACAGTGGAGAGGGGAAACAGGGGAGAGAGGAGACAGTGGAGATGGGAGACAGTAAAGAGGGGAGACAGTAGAGAGAGGGGAGACAGTAGAGAGAGGGGAGACAGTAGAGAGAGGGGAGACAGTGGAGAGAGGAGACAGTAGAGAGAGGAGACCGTTGAGAGGGGAGAAAGTGGAGAGAGGGGAGAAAGTGGAGAGAGGAGACAGTAGAGAGAGGGGAGACAGTGGAGAGGGGAGACAGTGGAGAGAGGGGAGACAGTGAAGAGAGGAGACAGTAGAGAGGGGAAACAGGGGAGAGGGGAAACAGTGGAGAGAGGAGACAGTGGAGAGGGGAGACAGTTGAGAGGGGAGACAGTGGAGAGAGGGGAGACAGTGGAGAGAGGAGACAGTAGAGAGAGAGGAGGCAGTAGAAAAAGGGGAGACAGTGGAGAGGGGAGCCTGTGGTGAGGGGAGCCAGTGGAGAGAGGGGACAGTGGAGAGAGGGGAGACAGTGGATAGAGGGGAGACAGTGGATAGAGGGGAGACAGTGGAGAGTGGGGAGACAGTGGGGAGAGAGGAGAGACAGTCGAGAGGGGAAACAGTGGAGAGGGGAAACAGGGTATAGAGGAGAGGGTGGAGAGAGGAGACAGTAGAGAGAGGAGAGACAGTTGAGAGGGGAGACAGTAGAGAGAGGGGAGACAGTAGAGAGGGGGAACAGGGGAGAGAGGAGACAGTATATAGGGGAGACAGTTGAGAGGGGAGACAGTAGAGAGAGGGGAGACAGTGGAGAGAGGGGAGACAGTGGAGAGAGGGGAGACAGTGGAGAGAGGGGAGACAGTGGAGAGAGGAGACAGTAGAGAGGGGAAACAGGGGAGAGAGGAGACAGTATAGAGGGGAGAAAGTCGAGAGGGGAGACAGTAGAGAGAGGGGAGACAGTGGAGAGAGGGGAGACAGTGGAGAGAGGGGAGACAGTGGAGAGAGGAGACAGAGAGGGGAAACAGGAGAGAGAGGAGACAGTATAGAGGGGAGACAGTTGAGAGGGGAGACAGTGGAGAGAGGGGAGACAGTGGGGAGAGAGGAGAGATAGTCGAGAGGGGAAACAGTAGAGAGGGGAAACAGGGGATAGAGGAGACAGTGGAGAGAGGATACAGTAGAGAGAGGAGACAGTAGAGAGGGGAGACAGTTGAGAGGGGAGACAGTAGAGGGAGGGGAGACAGTAGAGAGGGGGAACAGGGGAGAGAGGAGACAGTATAGAGGGGAGACAGTTGAGAGGGGAGACAGTAGAGAGAGGGGAGACAGTGGAGAGAGGGGAGACAGTGGAGAGAGGGGAGACAGTGGAGAGAGGGGAGACAGTGGAGAGAGGGGAGACAGTGGAGAGAGGGGAGACAGTGGAGAGAGGAGACAGTGGAGAGAGGGGAGACAGTGGAGAGAGGGGAGAGAGGGGAGACAGTGGAGAGGGGAGACAGTGGAGAGAGGGGAGACAGTGGAGAGAGGGGAGACAGTAGAGAGGGGAAACAGTATAGAGGGGAGACAGTATAGAGGGGAGACAGTTGAGAGGGGAGACAGTTGAGAGGGGAGACAGTGGAGAGAGGGGAGACAGTGGAGAGAGGGGAGACAGTTGAGAGGGGAGACAGTGGAGAGAGGGGAGACAGTGGAGAGAGGGGAGACAGTTGAGAGGGGAGACAGTGGAGAGAGGGGAGACAGTGGAGAGAGGAGACAGTAGAGAGAGGAGACAGTGAGGAGAATGTTATTATTTGCGCCTCCAAAACCAACTGTTCTTAACACGGTACCAGGGTGCTGTTCTTAACACGGTACCAGGGTGCTGTTCTTAACACGATACCAGGGTGCTGTTCTTAACACGGTACCAGGGTGCTGTTCTTAACACGGTACCAGGGTGCTGTTCTTAACACGGTACCAGGGTTCTGTTCTTAACACGGTACCAGGGTGCTGTTCTTAACACGGTACCAGGGTGCTGTTCTTAACACGATACCAGGGTGCTGTTCTTAACACGATACCAGGGTGCTGTTCTTAACACGATACCAGGGTGCTGTTCTTAACACGGTACCAGGGTGCTGTTCTTAACACGGTACCAGGGTGCTGTTCTTAACACGGTACCAGGGTGCTGTTCTTAACACGGTACCAGGGTGCTGTTCTTAACACGGTACCAGGGTGCTGTTCTTAACACGGTACCAGGGTGCTGTTCTTAACACGATACCAGGGTGCTGTTCTTAACACGGTACCAGGGTGCTGTTCTTAACACGGTACCAGGGTGCTGTTCTTAACACGATACCAGGGTGCTGTTCTTAACACGGTACCAGGGTGCTGTTCTTAACACGATACCAGGGTGCTGTTCGTCAGACTCCTTAATCAGTAGCAGGGTTCCAAAGGGAGGGTATATTACTGAGTAAACTACCAGAATTTTGATAGCTTTCAAGTTTTTATTTCATACTGAAGAAAATCTAGATGCAACATGTAAAGTCCTATTTTTCATGAGCTGAAAAAAAAGAACCCAGAAATGTTTCATACGCACATAAAGCTTTTCTATGTCATATTTTGTGCACAAATTTGTTTACATTCCTGTTAGTGAGTATTTCTTCGTTGCCAAGATAATCCATCCACCTGACAGGTGTGACATGTCAAACAGCTGATTAAACAGCACGATCATTAACAGGTGCACCTTGTGCTGGGGACAATAAAAGGCCACTAAAATGTGCAGTTTTGTCACACAACACAATGCCACAGATATCTCAAGTTTTGAGGGAGCGTGCAATTGGTATGCTGACTACACTAATGTCCTCCAGAGCTGTTGCCAGATAATTTAATGTTAATTTCTCTACCATAAGCCGCCTCCAACGTTGTTTTAGAGAATTTGGCAGTAGTTCCAACCGGCCTCACAACCAGCTACCACGTGTAACAGCGCCAGCCCAGGACCTCCACATCCGGTTTCTTCACCTGTGGGATGGTTTGAGACGAGCCACCCGGACAGCTGATGAAACTGTGGGACGGTCTGAGACGAGCCACCCGGACAGCTGATGAAACTGTGGGATGGTCTGAGACGAGCCACCCGGACAGCTGATGAAACTGTGGGATGGTCTGAGACGAGCCACCCGGACAGCTGATGAAACTGTGGGATGGTCTGAGACGAGCCACCCGGACAGCTGATGAAACTGTGGGATGGTCTGAGACGAGCCACCCGGACAGCTGATGAAACTGTGGGATGGTCTGAGACGAGCCACCCGGACAGCTGATGAAACTGTGGGATGGTCTGAGACGAGCCACCCGGACAGCTGATGAAACTGTGGGATGGTCTGAGACGAGCCACCCGGACAGCTGATGAAACTGTGGGATGGTCTGAGACGAGCCACCCGGACAGCTGATGAAACTGTGGGATGGTCTGAGACGAGCCACCCGGACAGCTGATGAAACTGTGGGATGGTCTGAGACCAGCCACCCGGACAGCTGATGAAACTGTGGGATGGTCTGAGACGAGCCACCCGGACAGCTGATGAAACTGTGGGATGGTCTGAGACCAGCCACCCGGACAGCTGACGAAACTGTGGGATGGTCTGAGACGAGCCACCCGGACAGCTGACGAAACTGTGGGTTTCCACAACCGAAGACTGTCTGCCCAAACCGCCAGAAACAGTCTCGGGGAAGCTCATCTGCATGCTCGTTGTTCTCACCAGGGTCTTGACTCCACTGCAGTTTGATGTCGTAACCAACTTCAGTGGGCGAATGCTCATCTTTGATGGCCACTGGCAGGCTGGAGGAAGTGATGCTGGAGGAAGTGATGCTGGAGGAAGTGATGCGG
Organism: Salvelinus alpinus; assembly: GCF_045679555.1. NCBI lineage: Eukaryota > Metazoa > Chordata > Actinopteri > Salmoniformes > Salmonidae > Salvelinus > Salvelinus alpinus. The sequence goes on from NC_092088.1 coordinate 98,435,262, forward strand.
GAGGAAGTGATGCTGGAGGAAGTGATGCTGGAGGAGTGTGCTCTTCATGGATGAATCCCGGGTCTCAACTCTACTGGACAGATGGCAGACAGCGCTTATGGCGCTCTGATGGTGAGCTGTTTGCTGATATAAATGTGAGTGCCCCATGATGTCGGTTGGGTTATGGTATGGGCAGGCATAAGCTACGGACAACAAACACAACTGCATTTTATTGACAGCAATTTTAATGTACAGAGATACCGTGATGAGATCCTGAGGTCCATTGTCGTGCCTTTCGTCCACCACCATCTCCTCATGTTTCAGCATGATAAAGCACAGTCTCATGTCGCAAGGATCTGTTCACAATTCCTGGAAGCTGAAAATGTCCCAGTTCTTCCATGGCCTGAATACTCACCAGACATGTCACGCATTGAGCATGTTCGGGATGCTCTGGATCGACGTGTACGACAGCGTGTTCCAGTTCCCGCCAATATCCAGCAACTTCGCACAGTCATTGAAGAGGTTTGGGACACCATTCCACAGGCCACAATCAACAGCCTGATCAACAGTATGTGTCGCGCTGCATGAGGCAAATGTCACACCAGATACTGACTGGTTTTCTGATCCACACCCCTACATTTTGTTTAAGGTATCTGTGACCAACAGATGCATATCTGTATTCCCAGGCATGTGAAATCCATAGATTATGGCATAACGCATGTATTTCAATTGACTGATTTCCTCATATGAACTGTAACTCAGTAAAATCTTAGAAATTGTTGCATGTTGCGTTTTATATATATATATTTTCCTGTGTATTTTGTAAGATGACATCCAGTGGCCGTTTTGGGTACTTCAGATTATCAGATTGTCTTTAATTATATACAGTATTAACAAAAATTCACAAAGCTGTAAAACTTGATTTAAACCATCAACTTAGTGAATACCATTGGTGTTTAATAAGAGGGTATCAGCATTAAATACCCTTTATATATTTTTTACACACTTATTTTACTTTGCCGATAGTATTTGTTGTAAATGTTTTTTTGGTGGCAGTTGTAAAACAAAAAATAGTTTTTAAATATTGCCGTTGTTGATTAGATGTTTAAAAGAAATATATTAATGAGGCTGTTTTACTGGAATACCATGGACAATATGAACACAGATCTACACAATTAAAACTATATATTCATCTTTTTATTTTTCAGTATAAAATACCAAAGTTACCATAGATGAACTGTTAATTACCAAAATAACAGAAGTTTCAGTAGTAAAGTATATTTTAGTCGTATTAAATGTCTGCTGTTTTATCTTCAGTGTTCATTAGCTGCTGGTGGAGTAACGAGGCTGTTCTCACTACAGGCCTGCTGGTGGACTAACGAGGCTGTTGCACAATATCAAAGGAGCTGTGACATCACTCAACAATGGATACCAAAATAAACATCGGCTGACATCAACTACAATATTCTTCAAAACAGTATACCAGTATTTTTGTGTGCTTTCCCTAATTAAAGCTTATAAAACCAATGACAGCATAAGGCCTGGACTGCATCTGTGTGTGTGTGTCCATGTGTCTCCATGTGTCTCCATGTGTCTCCATGTGTCTCCATGTGTCCATGTGTCTCTGTATGTCTCCATGTGTCTCCATGTGTCTCCATGTATGTCCATGTATGTCCATGTGTCTCCATGTGTCTCCATGTGTCTCCATGTGTCCATGTGTCCATGTGTCTCCATGTGTCCATGTGTCTCCATGTATGTCCATTTGTCTCCATGTGTCCATGTGTCTCCATGTATGTCCATGTGTCTCCATGTATGTCCATGTGTCTCCATATATCCATGTGTCTCCATGTATGGCCATGTGTCTCCATGTGTCCATGTGTCTCCGTATGTCTCCATGTATGTCCGTGTGTCTTCATGTGTCTCCATGTGTCTCCATGTGTCTCTGTGTGTCCGTGTGTCTCCGTGTGTCTCCGTGTGTCTACGTGTGTCTACGTGTGTCTCCGTGTGTCTCCGTGTGTCTCCGTGTCTCCATGTATGTCCATGTGTCTCCATGTGTCTCCATGTGTCTCCATGTATGTCCATGTGTCTCCATGTGTCTCCATGTGTCTCTATGTGTCTCCATGTATGTCCATGTGTCTCCGTGTGTCTCCATGTATGTCCATGTGTGTCCATGTGTCTCCATGTGTGTCCATGTGTATCCATGTGTCTCCATGTGTCTCCATGTATGTCCATGTGTCCATGTGTCTCCATGTCTCCATGTGTCTCGATGTGTCCATGTGTCTCCATGTGTCCATGTGTCTCCATGTATGTCCATGTGTCTCCATGTATGTCCATGTGTCTCCATATTGCCATGTGTCTCCATGTATGTCCATGTGTCTCCATGTGTCCATGTGTCTCCGTATGTCTCCATGTATGTCCGTGTGTCTTCATGTGTCTCCATGTGTCTCCGAGTGTCTCCGTGTGTCTCCGTGTGTCTACGTGTGTCTCCGTGTGTCTCCGTGTCTCCATGTATGTCCATGTGTCTCCATGTGTCTCCATGTATGTCCATGTGTCTCCATGTGTATCCATGTGTGTCCATGTGTCTCCATGTGTCTCCATGTGTCTCCATGTATGTCCATGTATGTCCATGTGTCTCCATGTATGGCCGTGTGTCTCCATGTGTCTCCGTGTGTCTCCATGTGTCTCCATGTGTCTCCATGTGTGTCCGTGTGTCTCCGTGTGTGTCCGTGTGTGTCCGTGTGTCTCCGTGTGTCTCCGTGTGTCTCCGTGTGTCTCCGTGTGTCTCCGTGTGTCTCCGTGTGACCGTGTGTCTCCGTGTGTGTCCGTGTGTGTCCGTGTGTCTCCGTGTGTCTCCGTGTCTCCGTGTGTCTCCGTGTCTCCGTGTGTCTCCGTGTGTCTCCGTGTGTCTCCGTGTGTCTCCGTGTGTCTGTGAGTCTCCATGTGTCTCCATGTGTCTCCATGTATGTAAATGT
>NC_092088.1:98443212-98601900 GCF_045679555.1 Salvelinus alpinus
AAAACAAATACCCAACTGATGGTTAAATTAATCCATGTTTGGGTAATCCCAACAGCCCAACTCATGCACCCAGCATGTGTTATGTCCAATACCCAGAGCTGGGTTACCAAAGTACCCAAATTGGAGGTTAATTTAACCCCTCTTTGAGTAATCTGAACAATCTTTTTTTTACCTTTAGGAAAATAACCTAGATACAAGAGGTGCATTATCTCTGCTAGTCAGGTAGTCTGTGAATCTGGATGGAGGCCACATTATCTCTGCTAGTCAGATAGTCTGTGAATCTGGATGGAGGCCACATTATCTCTGCTGGTCAGGTAGTCTGTGAATCTGGATGGAGGCCACATTATCTCTGCTAGTCAGATAGTCTGTGAATCTGGATGGAGTCCACATTATCTCTGCTAGTCAGGTAGTCTGTGAATCTGGATGGAGGCCACATTATCTCTGCTAGTCAGATAGTCTGTGAATCTGGATGGAAGCCACATTATCTATGCTAGTCAGATAGTCTGTAAATCTGGATGGAAGCCAATTTATCTCTGCTAGTCAGGTAGTCTGTTAATCTGGATGGAGGCCACATTATCTCTGCTAGTCAGATAGTCTGTGAATCTGGATGGAAGCCACATTATCTCTGCTAGTCAGGTAGTCTGTGAATCTGGATGGAGGCCACATTATCTCTGCTAGTCAGGTAGTCTGTGAATCTGGATGGAGGCCACATTCTCTCTGCTAGTCAGATAGTCTGTGAATCTGGATGGAGGCCACATTATCTCTGCTAGTCAGGTAGTCTGTGAATCTGGATGGAGGCCACATTATCTCTGCTAGTCAGATAGTCTGTGCATCTGGATGGAGGCCACATTATCTCTGCTAGTCAGGTAGTCTGTGAATCTGGATGGAGGCCACATTATCTCTGCTAGTCAGATAGTCTGTGAATCTGGATGGAAGCCACATTATCTCTGCTAGTCAGATAGTCTGCGAATCTGGATGGAGGCCACATTATCTCTGCTAGTCAGGTAGTCTGTGAATCTGGATGGAGGCCACATTATCTCTGCTAGTCAGGTAGTCTGTGAATCTGGATGGAGGCCACATTATCTCTGCTAGTCAGGTAGTCTGTGAATCTGGATGGAGGCCACATTATCTCTGCTAGTCAGGTAGTCTGTGAATCTGGATGGAGGCCACATTATCTCTGCTAGTCAGATAGTCTGTGAATCTGGATGGAGGCCACATTATCTCTGCTAGTCAGGTAGTCTGTGAATCTGGATGGAGGCCACATTATATCTGCTAGTCAGGTAGTCTGTGAATCTGGATGGAAGCCACATTATCTCTGCTAGTCAGGTAGTCTGTGAATCTGGATGGAGGCCACATTATCTCTGCTAGTCAGGTAGTCTGTGAATCTGGATGGAAGCCACATTATCTCTGCTAGTCAGGTAGTCTGTGAATCTGGATGGAGGCCACATTATCTCTGCTAGTCAGATAGTCTGTGAATCTGGATGGAGGCCACATTATCTCTGCTAGTCAGGTAGTCTGTGAATCTGGATGGAGGCCACATTATTTCTGCTAGTCAGGTAGTCTGTGAATCTGGATGGAGGCCACATTATCTCTGCTAGTCAGATAGTCTGTGAATCTGGATGGAAGCCACATTATCTCTGCTAGTCAGGTAGTCTGTGAATCTGGATGGAGGCCACATTATCTCTGCTAGTCAGGTAGTCTGTGAATCTGGATGGAAGCCACATTATCTCTGCTAGTCAGGTAGTCTGTGAATCTGGATGGAGGCCACATTATCTCTGCTAGTCAGATAGTCTGTGAATCTGGATGGAGGCCACATTATCTCTGCTAGTCAGGTAGTCTGTGAATCTGGATAGAGGCCACATTATCTCTGCTAGTCAGATAGTCTGTGAATCTGGATGGAGGCCACATTATCTCTGCTGGTCAGGTAGTTTGTGAATCTGGATGGAGGCCACATTATCTCTGCTAGTCAGGTAGTCTGTGAATCTGGATGGAGGCCACATTATCTCTGCTAGTCAGATAGTCTGTGAATCTGGATAGAGGCCACATTATCTCTGCTAGTCAGATAGTCTGTGAATCTGGATGGAGGCCACATTATCTCTGCTGGTCAGGTAGTCTGTGAATCTGGATGGAAGCCACATTATCTCTGCTGGTCAGGTAGTCTGTGAATCTGGATGGAAGCATTGGGAAGGGATTGTAATGCAGATGAGCTCTGTCATCTTGGGTCAGCGTCCGAAATGGCACCCTACTCCCTATATTGATCAGGGATCTGGTCAAGAGTAGTGCACTATGCAGGGAATAGGGTTTCACTTGGGATGCTTGGTTTGTCTTTCCTGACTGTTTGATGTAATGAATGCAATTAGGAACAGAGGAAAAAATACTACATTAGTTCTCAGTCTACAATCAGAATAAATTACAGAATCAAACACACACACAGCATCAAACAAACACACACGCACACAAAGTATCAAACAAACACACACACACAAGGTATCAAACACACACACACACACAGCATCAAACAAACTCACAGACACAGCATCAAACAAACACACACACACACAAAGTATCAAACACACACACACACACAAAGTATCAAACACACACACACACACACACACACAGCATCAAACACACACACACACACACACACACACACACACACACACACACACACACACACACACACACACACACACACACACACACACACACACACACACACACACACACACACACACACACACACACACACACACACACACACAACATCCAACACACACACACACCAAACAGACACACACACACATCAAACAGACACACTACAGCATCACAAAGACACACTACAGCATCACACAGACTCACAGCATCACACACTAAGCGGGCCCTGGGTGATATGGAAGTAGTTCTCCAACAAGAAAACCTTCAAAAATATCAACTCAATAAACAGAGGGGTTTATGGGAACAATACAAACAATCATGTTGTGCAGTGACCGCACTTCCCTTTTAAGTGTCCTTTGAGGTCAAAGCAGAACAATCCTGGGCTCTGTATCAAATGGCACCCTATTCCCTTTATATAGTGAACTACTTTAGACCAGGGCCCATAGGGCTCAGTTCTAAATGAATCCTCTATATGTATAGGGAATAGGGTGCCATTTGGGATGCAGGCATAGAGCAGACTGCTGTACTCCATCCTCCCAAACCAGGCAATGTGAGTGTGTGAGCCTGCTGCCAGATTCTACGCAGGGAGGGAGGGAGGGAGGGAGGGAGGGAGGCAGGCAGGCAGGCAGGCAGGCAGGCAGGCAGGCAGGCAGGCAGGCAGGCAGGCAGGCAGGCAGGCAGGCAGGCAGGAAGGAAGGAAGGAAGGAAGGAAGGAAGGAAGGAAGGAAGGAAGGAAGGAAGGAAGGAAGGAAGGAAGGAAGGAAGGAAGGAAGGAAGGAAGGAAGGAAGGGAGGGAGGGAGGGAGGGAGGGAGAGAGAGAGGGAGGGAGGCAGGGAGGAAGGCAAGGAGAGAGGCAGGGAGGGAGGAAGGCAGGAAGAATGTCAGGGAGGGAGGGAGATGGGGACGCGGGAGGGAGGGAGGAAGTCAGGGAGGGAGGGAGGCAGGGAGGGAGGAAGGAAGAGAGGGAAGGAAGGAAGAGAGGGAGGAAGGAAGAGAGGGAGGGAGGAAGGGAGGCAGGGAGACAGGGAGGGAGACAGGGAGGGAGACAGGGAGGGAGGGAGGGAGGGAGGGAGGGAGGGAGGGAGGGAGGGAGGGAGGGAGGGAGGGAGGGAGGGTTATAAAGAACTAAAACAGTCTTCATACACACACTCTGACAGGCTAGCTGTCTGACTAAAACAGTCTTCATACACACACACTGACAGGCTAGCTGTCTGACTAAAACAGTCTTCATACACACACACTGACAGGCTAGCAGTCTGACTAAAACAGTCTTCATACACACACAGGCTAGCTGTCTGACTAAAACAGTCTTCATACACACTCTGACAGGCTAGCTGTCTGACTAAAACAGTCTTCATACACACACACTGACAGGCTAGCTGTCTGACTAAAACAGTCTTCATACACACACACTGACAGGCTAGCTGTCTGACTAAAACAGTCTTCATACACACACACTGACAGGCTAGCAGTCTGACTAAAACAGTCTTCATACACACACTCTGACAGGCTAGCTGTCTGACTAAAACAGTCTTCATACACACACACTGACAGGCTAGCTGTCTGACTAAAACAGTCTTCATACACACACACTGACAGGCTAGCTGTCTGACTAAAACAGTCTTCATACACACACTCTGACAGGCTAGCTGTCTGACTAAAACAGTCTTCATACACACACACTGACAGGCTAGCTGTCTGACTAAAACAGTCTTCATACACACACACACAGGCTAGCTGTCTGACTAAAACAGTCTTCATACACACACAGGCTAGCTGTCTGACTAAAACAGTCTTCATACACACTCTGACAGGCTAGCTGTCTGACTAAAACAGTCTTCATACACACACAGGCTAGCTGTCTGACTAAAACAGTCTTCATACACACTCTGACAGGCTAGCTGTCTGACTAAAACAGTCTTCATACACACACTCTGACAGGCTAGCTGTCTGACTAAAACAGTCTTCATACACACACAGGCTAGCTGTCTGACTAAAACAGTCTTCATACACACACACTGACAGGCTAGCTGTCTGACTAAAACAGTCTTCATACACACTCTGACAGGCTAGCTGTCTGATTAAAACAGTCTTCATACACACTCTGACAGGCTAGCTGTCTGACTAAAACAGTCTTCATACACACTCTGACAGGCTAGCTCTCTGACTAAAACAGTCTTCATACACACTCTGACAGGCTAGCAGTCTGACTAAAACAGTCTTCATACACACTCTGACAGGCTAGCTGTCTGACTAAAACAGTCTTCATACACACTCTGACAGGCTAGCTGTCTGATTAAAACAGTCTTCATACACACTCTGACAGGCTAGCTGTCTGACTAAAACAGTCTTCATACACACACACTGACAGGCTAGCTGTCTGACTAAAACAGTCTTCATACACACACTCTGACAGGCTATCTGTCTGACTAAAACAGTCTTCATACACACACACTGACAGGCTAGCTGTCTGACTAAAACAGTCTTCATACACACACTCTGACAGGCTAGCTGTCTGACTAAAACAGTCTTCATACACACACACTGACAGGCTAGCTGTCTGACTAAAACAGTCTTCATACACACACTCTGACAGGCTAGCTGTCTGACTAAAACAGTCTTCATACACACACACTGACAGGCTAGCTGTCTGACTAAAACAGTCTTCATACACACACACTGACAGGCTAGCTGTCTGACTAAAACAGTCTTCATACACACTCTGACAGGCTAGCTGTCTGACTAAAACAGTCTTCATACACACACAGGCTAGCGGTCTGACTAAAACAGTCTTCATACACACACAGGCTAGCTGTCTGACTAAAACAGTCTTCATACACACACACTGACAGGCTAGCAGTCTGACTAAAACAGTCTTCATACACACACTCTGACAGGCTAGCTGTCTGACTAAAACAGTCTTCATACACACTCTGACAGGCTAGCTGTCTGACTAAAACAGTCTTCATACACACACACTGACAGGCTAGCAGTCTGACTAAAACAGTCTTCATACACACACTCTGACAGGCTAGCTGTCTGACTAAAACAGTCTTCATACACACACTCTGACAGGCTAGCTGTCTGACTAAAACAGTCTTCATACACACACTCTGACAGGCTAGCTGTCTGACTAAAACAGTCTTCATACACACACACTGACAGGCTAGCTGTCTGACTAAAACAGTCTTCATACACACACTCTGACAGGCTAGCTGTCTGACTAAAACAGTCTTCATACACACACTCTGACAGGCTAGCTGTCTGACTAAAACAGTCTTCATACACACACTCTGACAGGCTAGCTGTCTGACTAAAACAGTCTTCATACACACACTGACAGGCTAGCTGTCTGACTAAAACAGTCTTCATACACACACTCTGACAGGCTAGCTGTCTGACTAAAACAGTCTTCATACACACACACTGACAGGCTAGCTGTCTGACTAAAACAGTCTTCATACACACACACTGACAGGCTAGCTGTCTGACTAAAACAGTCTTCATACACACACTCTGACAGGTTAGCTGTCTGACTAAAACAGTCTACATACACACACTCTGACAGGCTAGCTGTCTGACTAAAACAGTCTACATACACACACACTGACAGGTTAGCAGTCTGACTAAAACAGTCTTCATACACACACACTGACAGGCTAGCTGTCTGACTAAAACAGTCTTCATACACACTCTGACAGGCTAGCTGTCTGACTAAAACAGTCTTCATACACACACTCTGACAGGCTAGCTGTCCGACTAAAACAGTCTTCATACACACACACTGACAGGCTAGCTGTCTGACTAAAACAGTCTTCATACACACTCTGACAGGCTAGCTGTCTGACTAAAACAGTCTTCATACACACACAGGCTAGCGGTCTGACTAAAACAGTCTTCATACACACTCTGACAGGCTAGCTGTCTGACTAAAACAGTCTTCATACACACACACTGACAGGCTAGCTGTCTGACTAAAACAGTCTTCATACACACACAGGCTAGCTGTCTGACTAAAACAGTCTTCATACACACACACTGACAGGCTAGCTGTCTGACTAAAACAGTCTTCATACACACACACTGACAGGCTAGCTGTCTGACTAAAACAGTCTTCATACACACACTCTGACAGGCTAGCTGTCTGACTAAAACAGTCTTCATACACACACACTGACAGGCTAGCAGTCTGACTAAAACAGTCTTCATACACACACACTGACAGGCTAGCTGTCTGACTAAAACAGTCTTCATACACACACTCTGACAGGCTAGCTGTCTGACTAAAACAGTCTTCATACACACACACTGACAGGCTAGCTGTCTGACTAAAACAGTCTTCATACACACACACTGACAGGCTAGCTGTCTGACTAAAACAGTCTTCATACACACACACTGACAGGCTAGCAGTCTGACTAAAACAGTCTTCATACACACACTCTGACAGGCTAGCTGTCTGACTAAAACAGTCTTCATACACACACACTGACAGGCTAGCTGTCTGACTAAAACAGTCTTCATACACACACTCTGACAGGCTAGCTGTCTGACTAAAACAGTCTTCATACACACACACTGACAGGCTAGCTGTCTGACTAAAACAGTCTTCATACACACACTCTGACAGGCTAGCTGTCTGACTAAAACAGTCTTCATACACACACAGGCTAGCTGTCTGACTAAAACAGTCTTCATACACACACTCTGACAGGTTAGCTGTCTGACTAAAACAGTCTTCATACACACACTCTGACAGGTTAGCTGTCTGACTAAAACAGTCTACATACACACACTCTGACAGGCTAGCTGTCTGACTAAAACAGTCTTCATACACACACACTGACAGGCTAGCTGTCTGACTAAAACAGTCTTCATACACACACACTGACAGGCTAGCTGTCTGACTAAAACAGTCTTCATACACACACTCTGACAGGCTAGCTGTCTGACTAAAACAGTCTTCATACACACACACTGACAGGCTAGCTGTCTGACTAAAACAGTCTTCATACACACACTCTGACAGGCTAGCTGTCTGACTAAAACAGTCTTCATACACACACACTGACAGGCTAGCTGTCTGACTAAAACAGTCTTCATACACACACACTGACAGTCTAGCTGTCTGACTAAAACAGTCTTCATACACACACACTGACAGGCTAGCAGTCTGACTAAAACAGTCTTCATACACACACTCTGACAGGCTAGCTGTCTGACTAAAACAGTCTTCATACACACTCTGACAGGCTAGCTGTCTGACTAAAACAGTCTTCATACACACACACTGACAGGCTAGCTGTCTGACTAAAACAGTCTTCATACACACTCTGACAGGCTAGCTGTCTGACTAAAACAGTCTTCATACACACACTGACAGGCTAGCTGTCTGACTAAAACAGTCTTCATACACACACTCTGACAGGCTAGCAGTCTGACTAAAACAGTCTTCATACACACACTCTGACAGGCTAGCTGTCTGACTAAAACAGTCTTCATACACACACAGGCTAGCGGTCTGACTAAAACAGTCTTCATACACACACAGGCTAGCTGTCTGACTAAAACAGTCTTCATACACACTCTGACAGGCTAGCTGTCTGACTAAAACAGTCTTCATACACACTCTGACAGGCTAGCAGTCTGACTGAAACAGTCTTGATACACACTCTGACAGGCTAGCTGTCTGACTAAAACAGTCTTCATTCACACTCTGACAGGCTAGCTGTCTGACTAAAACAGTCTTCATACACACTCTGACAGGCTAGCAGTCTGACTGAAACAGTCTTCATACACACTCTGACAGGCTAGCTGTCTGACTAAAACAGTCTTCATACACACTCTGACAGGCTAGCTGTCTGACTAAAACAGTCTTCATACACACACTCTGACAGGCTAGCTGTCTGACTAAAACAGTCTTCATACACACACACTGACAGGCTAGCTGTCTGACTAAAACAGTCTTCATACACACTCTGACAGGCTAGCTGTCTGACTGAAACAGTCTTCATACACACACACTGACAGGCTAGCTGTCTGACTGAAACAGTCTTCATACACACACACTGACAGGCTAGCTGTCTGACTAAAACAGTCTTCATACACACACTCTGACAGGCTAGCTGTCTGACTAAAACAGTCTTCATACACACACTCTGACAGGCTAGCTGTCTGACTAAAACAGTCTTCATACACACACTCTGACAGGCTAGCTGTCTGACTAAAACAGTCTTCATACACACACAGGCTAGCTGTCTGACTAAAACAGTCTTCATACACACACTCTGACAGGCTAGCTGTCTGACTAAAACAGTCTTCATACACACTCTGACAGGCTAGCAGTCTGACTGAAACAGTCTTCATACACACACAGGCTAGCTGTCTGTCTAAAACAGTCTTCATACACACACTCTGACAGGCTAGCAGTCTGACTAAAACAGTCTTCATACACACTCTGACAGGCTAGCTGTCTGACTAAAACAGTCTTCATACACACACTCTGACAGGCTAGCTGTCTGACTAAAACAGTCTTCATACACACTCTGACAGGCTAGCTGTCTGACTAAAACAGTCTTCATACACACACACTGACAGGCTAGCTGTCTGACTAAAACAGTCTTCATACACACTCTGACAGGCTAGCTGTCTGACTAAAACAGTCTTCATACACACACTCTGACAGGCTAGCTGTCTGACTAAAACAGTCTTCATACACACACTGACAGGCTAGCTGTCTGACTAAAACAGTCTTAATACACACTCTGACAGGCTAGCTGTCTGACTAAAACAGTCTTCATACACACACACACAGGCTAGCTGTCTGACTAAAACAGTCTTCATACACACACACTGACAGGCTAGCTGTCTGACTAAAACAGTCTTCATACACACTCTGACAGGCTAGCAGTCTGACTAAAACAGTCTTCATACACACACAGGCTAGCTGTCTGACTAAAACAGTCTTCATACACACACTCTGACAGGCTAGCTTTCTGACTAAAACAGTCTTCATACACACTCTGACAGGCTAGCTGTCTGACTAAAACAGTCTTCATACACACACACTGACAGGCTAGCTGTCTGACTAAAACAGTCTTCATACACACTCTGACAGGCTAGCTGTCTGACTAAAACAGTCTTCATACACACTCTGACAGGCTAGCTGTCTGACTAAAACAGTCTTCATACACACACTCTGACAGACTAGCTGTCTGACTAAAACAGTCTTCATACACACACTCTGACAGGCTAGCTGTCTGACTAAAACAGTCTTCATACACACACACACAGGCTAGCTGTCTGACTAAAACAGTCTTCATACACACTCTGACAGGCTAGCAGTCTGACTAAAACAGTCTTCATACACACACAGGCTAGCTGTCTGACTAAAACAGTCTTCATACACACTCTGACAGGCTAGCTGTCTGACTAAAACAGTCTTCATACACACTCTGACAGGCTAGCTGTCTGACTAAAACAGTCTTCATACACACACTCTGACAGACTAGCTGTCTGACTAAAACAGTCTTCATACACACTCTGACAGGCTAGCAGTCTGACTAAAACAGTCTTCATACACACACAGGCTAGCTGTCTGACTAAAACAGTCTTCATACACACACTCTGACAGGCTAGCTGTCTGACTAATACAGTCTTCATACACACTCTGACAGGCTAGCTGTCTGACTAAAACAGTCTTCATACACACACACTGACAGGCTAGCTGTCTGACTAAAACAGTCTTCATACACACTCTGACAGGCTAGCTGTCTGACTAAAACAGTCTTCATACACACTCTGACAGGCTAGCTGTCTGACTAAAACAGTCTTCATACACACACTCTGACAGACTAGCTGTCTGACTAAAACAGTCTTCATACACACACTCTGACAGGCTAGCTGTCTGACTAAAACAGTTTTCATACACACACACTGACAGGCTAGCTGTCTGACTAAAACAGTCTTCATACACACTCTGACAGGCTAGCTGTCTGACTATAACAGTCTTCATACACACACACACAGGCTAGCTGTCTGACTAAAACAGTCTTCATACACACACACTGACAGGCTAGCTGTCTGACTAAAACAGTCTTCATACACACTCTGACAGGCTAGCAGTCTGACTAAAACAGTCTTCATACACACACAGGCTAGCTGTCTGACTAAAACAGTCTTCATACACACACTCTGACAGGCTAGCTGTCTGACTAAAACAGTCTTCATACACACTCTGACAGGCTAGCTGTCTGACTAAAACAGTCTTCATACACACACACTGACAGGCTAGCTGTCTGACTAAAACAGTCTTCATACACACTCTGACAGGCTAGCTGTCTGACTAAAACAGTCTTCATACACACTCTGACAGGCTAGCTGTCTGACTAAAACAGTCTTCATACACACACTCTGACAGACTAGCTGTCTGACTAAAACAGTCTTCATACACACACTCTGACAGGCTAGCTGTCTGACTAAAACAGTCTTCATACACACACACTGACAGGCTAGCTGTCTGACTAAAACAGTCTTCATACACACTCTGACAGGCTAGCTGTCTGACTAAAACAGTCTTCATCTCCTCTCTCCTTGATTTTTCTTTCCCAAACCTCTCTAACCCATATGGCCCTGGCCATCCACCTCCACATCCATCTATCATAGAGCGAGAGAGTGAGAGTGAGAGTGAGAGAGAGAGAGAGATTTATGGTTGTGAGGTCTGGGGTCCGCTCACCAACCAAGAATTCACAAAATGGGACAAACAACAAATTGAGACTCTGCATTATCAATATTCAGAAAAGAGCTGTAAAATTCTACAACCACCTAAAAGGAAGCGATTCCCAAACCTTCCATAACAAAGCCATCATCTACAGAGATGAACCTGGAGAAGAGTCCCCTAAGCAAGCTGGTCCTGGGGCTCTGTTCACAAACACAACAGACACCACAGAGCCCCAGGACAGAAAGACAATTAGACCCAACCAAATCATGAGAAACTTAATTACTTGACACATTGGAAAGAATTAACAAAAAAACTGAGCAAACTAGAATGCTATTTGACCCTAAACAGAGAGTACACAGTGGTAGAATACCTGACCCCTGTGACTGACCCCAACTTAAGGAAAGCTTTGACTTTGTACAGACTCAGTGAGCATAGCCTTGCTATTGAGAAAGGCTGCTGTAGTCAGACTTTTAAAAAACATTTTTTTAACCTTTATTTAACTAGGCAAGTCAGTTAAGAACAAATTCGTATTTATATAACGGCCAAAAGGCCTCCTGCTGGGACGAGGCTTGGATAAAAAAATCGAATAAAGAAATATAGGACAAAACACACATCACGACAAGAGAGACAACACAACACTACATAAAGAGAGACAACACAACACTACATAAAGAGAGACACCACAACACTACATAAAGAGAGACAACACAACACTACATAAAGAGAGACAACACTACATAAAGAGAGACAACACAACACTTCATAAAGAGAGACAACACAACACTAAATAAAGAGAGACACCACAACACTACATAAAGAGAGACAACACAACACTACATAAAGAGAGACAACACAACACTACATAAAGAGAGACAACACAACACTACATAAAGAGAGACAACACAACACTACATAAAGAGAGACAACACAACACTACATAAAGAGAGACCTAAGATGACAACAGCAACTGGCTACAGCGAACTGAAAAGAGGAGCGACCCAGGGATGTGTGTGCTCTGGGGACCTTTAACAGAATGGGACTGGCAGAATGGGTGTTGTATGTGGAGGATGAGGGCTGCAGTAGATATCTCAGACAGGGGGGGAGTGAGGCCTAAGAGGGTTTTATAAATAAGCATCAACCAGTGGGTCTTGCGATGGGAATACAGAGATGACCAGTTTACAGAGGAGTATAGAGTGCAGGGATGTGTCCTATAAGGAGCATTGGTGGCAAATCTGATGGCCGAATGGTAAAGAACATCTAGCCACTCAAGAGCACCCTTACCTGCCGATCTATAAATTATGTCTCCGTAATCTAGCATGGGTAGGATGGTCATCTGAATCAGGGTTAGTTTGGCAGCTGGGGTGAAAGAGGAGCGATTTACGATAGAGGAAACCAAGTCTAGATTTAACCTTAGCCTGCAGCTTTGATATGTGCCGAGAGATGGACAGTGTACTGTCTAGCCATACTCACAAGTACTTGTATGAGGTGACTACCTCAAGCTCTAAACCCTCAGAGGTAGTAATCACACCTGTGGGGAAAGGAGCATTCTTCTTAACAAACAATATGACCTTTCTTTTGGAGGTGTTCAGAACAAGGTTAAGGGCAGAGAAAGCTTGTTGGACACTAAGAAAGCTTTGTTGTAGAGCTTTTAACACAAAATCCAGGGATTGGCCAGGTGAGTATAAGACTGTATCATCTGCATATAAATGGATGAGAGAGCTTCCTACTGCCTGAGCTATGTTGTTGATGCAAATTGAGAAGAACGTGGGGCCTAGGATCGAGCCTTGGTGTACTCCCTTGGTGACCGGCAGTGGCTGAGACAGCAGATGTTTTGATGTTATATACTGCACTCTTTAAGAGAGGTAGTTAGCAAACCAGGCCAAAGACTCCTCAGAGACACCAATACCTCTTTGCCGGCCCACAATAATGGAATGGTCTACCGTATCAAAAGCTTTGGCCAAGTCATCATTGAGGACCTTTAAGGTTGCAGTGACACATCCATAACCTGAGCGGAAACCAGATTGCATACCAGAGAGAATACTATAGACATCAAGAAAGCCAGTCAGTTGATTATTGACAAGTTTTTCCAACACTTTTGATAAACAACACAAAATAGAAATTGGCCTATAACAGTTAGGATCAGCTTGATCTCCTTTATATAAAGGACGAACCGTGGCTGCCTTCCAAGCAATGGGAACCTCCCCAGAAAGGAGAGACAGGTTTTAAAAGGTCAGAGATAGGCTTGGCGACGATAGGGTCAGCAACCTTAAAGAAGAAAGGGTCTAAACCATCTGACCCAGATTATTTTGGGGGGTAAAGTTTAAGGAGATCCTTTAGCACCTCGGAGAAACTTTGTAGCGGGGAAAAAGAGGGAGAAGCATCGGGCTAGTCGCATTAGAAGGGGTGGGAGATGAGGAAATGTTGGAGGAGGCATGGCTGAGTCAAATAGGAATCCGGACTTGATGAAGTGGTGATTTAAAGAGCTCAGCCATGTGCTCCTTGTAATTTACAGAGGCCAGGTCATGAAGGAAGGCTTGCTCATTAAAGTTTTTTAGTAAGCGTCTATGACAAATCAGGACAGATCGTTTCACTGAGCAGCCATTACGAACACAGGCTGTAAAACAGTGATCACTAAGCTCATTACAGAAAACATCAGACTGCTACCGATCAGGATTATTTGTGAGGATAACATCAAGGAGAGTAGCCTTTTCTGGGTGTTTGGAGTCATACCTTGTGGGATTGGTAATAATCTGAGAAAGAGTTAGGGAGTCTCATTGCTTTAGGACTTGGTCAGGTGGTTTAAGCATGTCCCAGTTTAGGTCACCTAGCAGGACAAATTCAGACTTAGTGTAGGGGCCAGGAGAGAGCTTAGGGCAGGTAGGGTACAGGCTGGTGCTGATGGAGGACGATAACACACAGCAACAGTCAACAAAAAGCTATTTGAAAGCTTAATTCTTAAAACCAGCAAATCAAATTGTTGGGGGACGGACTTGGTGGAGACAACAGAGCACTGAAGGTGATCCTTGGTGAAGATTGCCACTCTCCCACCTCTCCCACGAAAAAGGTTATAACCAGAAAAGTTTACATTAGTATTCAAAACACTCTTCCTCAACCACGTCTCAGTAATGACCAACACATCTGGGATTGGATCTGTGAACCCACACTTTCAATTGATCCATTTTAGGTAATAAGCTTCTAGTGTTAACGTGCAGAAAACCCAGGCTTTTACGAGAGCAGAAATCAGTGAAGCAGATATCAGAGCACAAGTCAGAATTGGGGCTAGCAACAGTAGATGGGCCAGGGTGTGCATGCACATTTCCAGGTATCATCAACAGTAATATAATCAAGACACGGCAGAGGACAGGGAGAGCTCTGCAGTGTTGATTTATGACATCTGAATGTGCATTAGAACTGGCTCTCAAGAGAAGATGGACTATGTGCACACTGCCCACAAAATGAGGTGGAAACTGAGCTGCACTTCCTAACCTCCTGCCAAATGTATAACCATATTAGAGACACATATTTCCCTCAGATTACACAGATCCGCAAAGAATTAAAAAACAAACCCAGTTTTGATAAACTCCCATATCTACTGGGTGAAATACCACAGTGTGCCATCACAGCAGCAAGAGTTGTGACCTTTTGCCACAAGGAAAGGGCAACCAGTGAAGAACAAACAGCATTGTAAATACAACCTATATTTAAGTTTATTTATTTAATGTTAAATGTCTTTTGGAACTTGTCAGTGGAATGTTTACTGTAAAGAAAAATAACCTATTTGACTTGCTTTGACATTGTAAACATATGTTTCCCATTTCAATAAAGCCCTAAAATTGAAATTGAATTGATGTAAGAGAGAGAGAGAGAGAGAACAGAGACAGAGAACAGAGAGAGAACAGAGAACAGAGAGAGAACAGATAACAGAGAACAGAGAACAAAGAACAGAGAGAGAGACTGAGAACAGAGAGAGAGAGAACAGAGAGAGAACAGATAACAGAGAGAGAGACGGAGAACAGAGAGAGAGAACAGAGACAGAGGTAGACATGGTCTGGTTCCTCTAGTAAATTACCTACAGTACCAGACTCATTTTCTGAATCCAATAATGACGTGTTGACCCTTGATTTAAACATGTCCACTTCAGCTAAAATGAAATTCCCTCTCCTCATCCTTTACAATGAGGAGGTACAGGGAGAGAACGAAGGGAGAGGAGGGGTAGTAACAGTAACCAGTAACCCAACTGTCCAGGTAGAAACAGATCATTATACAGTAACCAGTAACCCAACTGTCCAGGTAGTAACACAATAAGATCATTATACAGTAACCCAACTGTCCTGGTAGTAACTCAATAACATCATTATACAGTAACCCAACTGTCCAGGTAGTAACACAATAACATCATTATACAGTAACCCAACTGTCCAGGTAGAAACACAATAAGATCATTATACAGTAACCCAACTGTCCAGGTAGAAACACAATAACATCATTATACAGTAACCAGTAACCCAACTGTCCAGATAGTAACACAATAATATCATTATACAGTAACCCAACTGTCCAGATAGTAACACAATAATATCATTATACAGTAACCCAACTGTCCTGGTAGAAACACAATAAGATCATTATACAGTAACCCAACTGTCCAGGTAGAAACACAATAACATCATTATACAGTAACCAGTAACCCAACTGTCCAGATAGTAACACAATAATATCATTATACAGTAACCCAACTGTCCAGATAGTAACACAATAATATCATTATACAGTAACCCAACTGTCCAGGTAGTAACACAATAAGATCATTATACAGTAACCAGTAACCCAACTGTCCAGGTAGAAACACAATAATATCATTATACAGTAACCAGTAACCCAACTGTCCAGATAGTAACACAATAATATCATTATACAGTAACCCAACTGTCCAGATAGTAACACAATAATATCATTATACAGTAACCCAACTGTCCAGGTAGAAACACAATAAGATCATTATACAGTAACCCAACTGTCCAGGTAGTAACACAATAAGATCATTATACAGTAACCCAACTGTCCAGGTAGTAACACAATAAGATCATTATACAGTAACCCAACTGTCCAGGTAGTAATACAATAACATCATTATACAGTAACCCAACTGTCCAGGTAGTAACACAATAAGATCATTATACAGTAACCCAACTGTCCAGGTAGAAACACAATAATATCATTATACAGTAACCCAACTGTCCAGATAGTAACACAATAATATCATTATACAGTAACCCAGCTGTCCAGGTAGAAACACAATAAGATCATTATACAGTAACCCAACTGTCCAGGTAGAAACACAATAATATCATTATACAGTAACCCAACTGTCCAGATAGTAACACAATAATATCATTATACAGTAACCCAGCTGTCCAGGTAGAAACACAATAAGATCATTATACAGTAACCCAACTGTCCAGATAGTAACACAATAATATCATTATACAGTAACCCAACTGTCCAGGTAGAAACACAATAACATCATTATACAGTAACCCAACTGTCCAGGTAGTAACACAATAAGATCATTATACAGTAACCCAACTGTCCAGGTAGTAACACAATAAGATCATTATACAGTAACCCAACTGTCCAGGTAGTAATACAATAACATCATTATACAGTAACCCAACTGTCCAGGTAGTAACACAATAAGATCATTATACAGTAACCCAACTGTCCAGGTAGAAACACAATAATATCATTATACAGTAACCCAACTGTCCAGATAGTAACACAATAATATCATTATACAGTAACCCAGCTGTCCAGGTAGAAACACAATAACATCATTATACAGTAACCCAACTGTCCAGGTAGTAACACAATAACATCATTATACAGTAACCAGTAACCCAACTGTCCAGGTAGAAACACAATAACATCATTATACAGTAACCAGTAACCCAACTGTCCAGGTAGTAACACAATAAGATCATTATACAGTAACCAGTAACCCAACTGTCCAGGTAGAAACACAATAAGATCATTATACAGTAACCAGTAACCCAACTGTCCAGGTAGTTACACAATAATATCATTATACAGTAACCCAGCTGTCCAGGTAGAAACACAATAACATCATTATACAGTAACCCAACTGTCCAGGTAGTAACACAATAAGATCATTATACAGTAACCAGTAACCCAACTGTCCAGGTAGTAACACAATAAGATCATTATACAGTAACCAGTAACCCAACTGTCCAGGTAGAAACACAATAACATCATTATACAGTAACCAGTAACCCAACTGTCCAGGTAGTAACACAATAAGATCATTATACAGTAACCAGTAACCCAACTGTCCAGGTAGAAACACAATAACATCATTATACAGTAACCAGTAACCCAACTGTCCAGGTAGTAACACAATAAGATCATTATACAGTAACCCAACTGTCCAGGTAGAAACACAATAAGATCATTATACAGTAACCAGTAACCCAACTGTCCAGGTAGTAACACAATAAGATCATTATACAGTAACCAGTAACCCAACTGTCCAGGTAGTAACACAATAAGAGCATTATACAGTAACCAGTAACCCAACTGTCCAGGTAGTAACACAATAAGATCATTATACAGTAACCAGTAACCCAACTGTCCAGGTAGTAACACAATAAGATCATTATACAGTAACCAGTAACCCAACTGTCCAGGTAGTAACACAATAAGATCATTATACAGTAACCAGTAACCCAACTGTCCAGGTAGTAACACAATAAGATCATTATACAGTAACCAGTAACCCAACTGTCCAGGTAGTAACACAATAAGATCATTATACAGTAACCAGTAACCCAACTGTCCAGGTAGTAACACAATAAGATCATTATACAGTAACCAGTAACCCAACTGTCCAGGTAGTAACACAATAAGATCATTATACAGTAACCCAACTGTCCAGGTAGAAACACAATAAGATCATTATACAGTAACCAGTAACCCAACTGTCCAGGTAGTAACACAATAAGATCATTATACAGTAACCAGTAACCCAACTGTCCAGGTAGTAACACAATAAGATCATTATACAGTAACCAGTAACCCAACTGTCCAGGTAGTAACACAATAAGATCATTATACAGTAACCAGTAACCCAACTGTCCAGGTAGTAACACAATAAGATCATTATACAGTAACCAGTAACCCAACTGTCCAGGTAGTAACACAATAAGATCATTATACAGTAACCAGTAACCCAACTGTCCAGGTAGTAACACAATAAGATCATTATACAGTAACCAGTAACCCAACTGTCCAGGTAGTAACACAATAAGATCATTATACAGTAACCAGTAACCCAACTGTCCAGGTAGTAACACAATAAGATCATTATACAGTAACCAGTAACCCAACTGTCCAGGTAGTAACACAATAAGATCATTATACAGTAACCAGTAACCCAACTGTCCAGGTAGTAACACAATAAGATCATTATACAGTAACCAGTAACCCAACTGTCCAGGTAGAAACACAATAACATCATTATACAGTAACCCAACTGTCCAGGTAGAAACACAATAATATCATTATACAGTAACCCAACTGTCCAGGTAGAAACACAATAAGATCATTATACAGTAACCAGTAACCCAACTGTCCAGGTAGTAACACAATAAGATCATTATACAGTAACCCAACTGTCCAGGTAGAAACACAATAAGATCATTATACAGTAACCCAACTGTCCAGGTAGTAACACAATAAGATCATTATACAGTAACCCAACTGTCCAGGTAGAAACACAATAACATCATTATACAGTAACCCAACTGTCCAGGTAGAAACACAATAAGATCATTATACAGTAACCCAACTGTCCAGGTAGTAACACAATAAGATCATTATACAGTAACCCAACTGTCCAGGTAGAAACACAATAACATCATTATACAGTAACCCAACTGTCCAGGTAGAAACACAATAATATCATTATACAGTAACCCAACTGTCCAGGTAGTAACACAATAATATCATTATACAGTAACCAGTAACCCAACTGTCCAGGTAGAAACACAATAAGATCATTATACAGTAACCCAACTGTCCTGGTAGTAACACAATAACATCATTATACAGTAACCCAACTGTCCAGGTAGAAACACAATAAGATCATTATACAGTAACCCAACTGTCCAGGTAGAAACACAATAAGATCATTATACAGTAACTCAACCACCCAGCTGTCCAGGTAGAAACAGATCATTATACAGTAACCCAACCACCCAACTGTCCAGATAGTAACAGATCATTATACAGTAACCCAACCACCCAGCTGTCCAGGTAGTAACAGATCATTATACAGTAACCCAACCACCCAGCTGTCCAGGTAGTAACAGATCATTATACAGTAACCTAACCACCCAGCTGTCCAGGTAGTAACAGATCATTATACAGTAACCCAACCACCCAGCTGTCCAGGTAGTAACAGATCATTATACAGTAACCCAACCACCCAGCTGTCCAGGTAGTAACAGATCATTATACAGTAACCCAACCACCCAGCTGTCCAGGTAGTAGCAGATCATTATACAGTAACCCAACCACCTAGCTGTCCAGGTAGTAACAGATCATTATACAGTAACCCAACCACCCAGCTGTCCAGGTAGTAACAGATCATTATACAGTAACCCAACCACCCAGCTGTCCAGGTAGTAACAGATCATTATACAGTAACCCAACCACCCAGCTGTCCAGGTAGTAACAGATCATTATACAGTAACCCAACCACCCAGCTGTCCAGGTAGTAACAGATCATTATACAGTAACACAACCACCCAGCTGTCCAGGTAGTAACAGATCATTATACAGTAACCCAACCACCCAGCTGTCCAGGTAGTAACAGATCATTATACAGTAACCCAACCACCCAGCTGTCCAGGTAGTAACAGATCATTATACAGTAACCCAACCACCCAGCTGTCCAGGTAGTAACAGATCATTATACAGTAACCCAACCACCCAGCTGTCCAGGTAGTAACAGATCATTATACAGTAACCCAACCACCCAGCTGTCCAGGTAGTAACAGATCATTATACAGTAACCCAACCACCCAGCTGTCCAGGTAGTAACAGATCATTATACAGTAACCCAACCACCCAGCTGTCCAGGTAGTAACAGATCATTATACAGTAACCCAACCACCCAGCTGTCCAGGTAGTAACAGATCATTATACAGTAACCCAACCACCCAGCTGTCCAGGTAGTAACAGATCATTATACAGTAACCCAACCACCCAGCTGTCCAGGTAGTAACAGATCATTATACAGTAACCCAACCACCCAGCTGTCCAGGTAGTAACAGATCATTATACAGTAACCCAACCACCCAGCTGTCCAGGTAGTAACAGATAATTATACAGTAACCCAACCACCCAGCTGTCCAGGTAGTAACAGATCATTATACAGTAACCCAACCACCCAGCTGTCCAGGTAGTAACAGATCATTATACAGTAACCCAACCACCCAGCTGTCCAGGTAGTAACAGATCATTATACAGTAACCCAACCACCCAGCTGTCCAGGTAGTAACAGATCATTATACAGTAACCCAACCACCCAGGTAGCACCACAGTCTGCATTTGAAGTTGAGGATGCTTCATATGTCAACCATGACCCTGATACTGCTGGAAAAAACCTTTCTCACATGAACTTCTATAAAATGCAATGTAGAAAGAAGCCTGTTGTAGTTCAAAGAAAGATTCTGCATTAAATACAATAAAAACAAATCTGTTTAATGTTACCATTCGCATAATGCCACATATTTGCAATTACAATTCACCAATTAGGACATACAGCAACAGCCTTAGTGAAAGACCCGCTGGTATTAATGATGCCAAAAAACCCTGCAGTTAGGACATAACAGCCTTAGTGAAAGACCCGCTGGTATTAATGATGCCAAAAAACCCTGCAGTTAGGACAATAGACACAGACCTTAAACAACACAACCTAAAACACATCAACAGACTGCAGACACACATCCTGGATTGGCTAAACAGAGGTCGTGTCTGAAATGGTCCCCTATACCCTACTTAGTGCTCAACGTATAACGTGGACCCCAAATTCCCTATTTAGTGCATTACTTTAGACCAGAGCTCGATGGGCCGTGGTTAAACGTAGTACACTATACAAGGAATAGGGTGCACTTCAGCCAGGCATCACAGGAGTTTGTTTACCTGGGCCAGGTGGAGACAGCCGAAAGGGGATCTTGATTGGTGACAGTTGGAACAGGCGGAGGGGATGGATGAACGAGGGAGAGCAGGAGGAGGGCGAAGGCCCTTGGAGTCTGGAGGGGTCTGATTCCATGGCTGTCATGGCGGCAGCTGCCAGAGAGATCCTCTTGTTCCTGCCCACTCTCTTGATAGCCACAGGACAACCTGGAGAAAGAGAGAGAGAGTGAGACAGGAAGAAGGCGAGAGACAGAGAGACAGACAGAGAGACAGTGACAGACATAGAGAAAGAGAGAGAGAGAGAACAGAGAACAGAGAATTACTAATTGACCCCTTCTCTACTCTCTTCTTCTCTGTCTCTCTGTTCCCACCATCAAAGGGAGAAAGGTTTGGTCCCAGAATAATGATGATGAGGGTTCGACCTATGAGCAGGGGATCATTTCAGAGAGAGGCAGTGCTAAAACAAGCTAGTGACAGTAGAGGTTTAGTTAATAAGTATAAGTTAATGAGTTGGTATATTTATATAGTCAGTCATGGGGTTGGTGTAGCTTGACAGAATACTACAGAAAATAACCCGTATGATATCAACATGTCATATTTCTGTTCTGGGTCTGCTTTCCAAATTATGCTCTATTATCAATTTAGTGCACTACTTTTGACCATGGTTCATAGGGTTCAGGTCAAAAGTAGTGCACTATATAGGGAATAGGGTGCAATTTTGTGAGAAAAAACCCTGGATAAATCATCAGGGTTCTGCCTGCATATTAAAAGGCATTAAACGGTGTGTTTCCCAAATAGCACCCTATGCCCTATCACCAGAGCCCTATGGACTACATAGGGAACAGGAATCCATTTAGGACACAGACACTGTCATAGTACTACTGAAGGAATCCTTCTCCTGGATGAAGCATGACTCTATCTTTGTATGTTGATTTAGATGGATGCCATGCCAACACTGTGGCTTTTCATCCCCAGGCTCATAGCGTTATGCTGGAGGACCGTCCCAAATGGAACCCTATTCCCTATGGGGCTCTGGTCAAAAGTAGTGCACTATATAGGGAATAGGGTGCCATTTGAGACCTAGCCAGGGTGTATCAGACAGCAGCTAGCGCCTAGCGCCCTAGCGTGATGTGGTGGAGCTTACAACTGGAGCCAACGGAGGAAGATAATCACAACTAAGCCTACGCACACATGGAATCTGTGTCCTGTAGGAAGGGTGTTATGTCCTCTCTCTCTCTCTCTCTCTCTCTCTCTCTCTCTCTCTCTCTCTCTCTCTCTCTCTCTCTCTCTCTCTCTCTCTCTCTCTCTCTCTCTCTCTCTCTCTCTCTCTCTCTCTCTCTCTCTCTCTCTCTCTCTCTCTCTCTCTCTCTCTCTCTCTCTCTCTCTCTCTCTCTCTCTCTCTCTCTCTCTCTCTCTCTCTCTCTCTCTCTCTCTCTCTCTCTCTCTCTCTCTCTCTCTCTCTCTCTCTCTCTCTCTCTCGTAGGAAGGGTGTTAAGTCCACCAGCAGCATCTCATCTCTCTCGCCCTCATCTCTCTCATCTCTCTCTCTCTCTCTCAATCTGTCTCTCATCTCTCTCTCATCTCTGCTATCTCTCTCTCAACAGCCATGTGAATGCAGGAAGCTGCTCAAACATCAGGATTATCAAGATAACACATACATTTACATCAAATGCTAAATGTATTTTAATTTGAATACCAGATTAGGTTAACCTAGGCTTCAAACCCAATAGAGCCACCATGACGTGCTGCATTTCTTATCCACCATTAGTTCAGTTTAAGACATTCACAGCTACGGGTCAAATGTTACGCATGGCGCTGCAGTACGGCCAAGTCCTTCTCTCACTGGACAGTTGGGTTACTGGTTACTGTATAATGATGTTATTGTGTTTCTACCTGGACAGTTGGGTTACTGTATAATGATCTTATTGTGTTACTACCTGGACAGTTGGGTTACTGTATAATGATCTTATTGTGTTACTACCTGGACAGTTGGGTTACTGTATAATGATATTATTGTGTTACTACCTGGACAGTTGGGTTACTGTATAATGATCTTATTGTGTTACTACCTGGACAGTTGGGTTACTGGTTACTGTATAATGATATTATTGTGTTTCTACCTGGACAGTTGGGTTACTGTATAATGATCTTATTGTGTTACTACCTGGACAGTTGGGTTACTGTATAATGATGTTATTGTGTTTCTACCTGGACAGTTGGGTTACTGGTTACTGTATAATGATCTTATTGTGTTTCTACCTGGACAGTTGGGTTACTGTATAATGATGTTATTGTGTTACTACCTGGACAGTTGGGTTACTGGTTACTGTATAATGATATTATTGTGTTTCTACCTGGACAGTTGGGTTACTGTATAATGATGTTATTGTGTTACTACCTGGACAGTTGGGTTACTGTATAATGATCTCATTGTGTTTCTACCTGGACAGTTGGGTTACTGTATAATGATGTTATTGTGTTACTACCTGGACAGTTGGGTTACTGGTTACTGTATAATGATCTTATTGTGTTTCTACCTGGACAGTTGGGTTACTGTATAATGATCTTATTGTGTTTCTACCTGGACAGTTGGGTTACTGTATAATGATGTTATTGTGTTACTACCTGGACAGTTGGGTTACTGTATAATGATCTCATTGTGTTTCTACCTGGACAGTTGGGTTACTGGTTACTGTATAATGATATTATTGTGTTTCTACCTGGACAGTTGGGTTACTGTATAATGATATTATTGTGTTTCTACCTGGACAGTTGGGTTACTGTATAATGATCTTATTGTGTTTCTACCTGGACAGTTGGGTTACTGTATAATGATCTTATTGTGTTTCTACCTGGACAGTTGGGTTACTGGTTACTGTATAATGATATTATTGTGTTTCTACCTGGACAGTTGGGTTACTGTATAATGATATTATTGTGTTTCTACCTGGACAGTTGGGTTACTGTATAATGATCTTATTGTGTTTCTACCTGGACAGTTGGGTTACTGTATAATGATCTCATTGTGTTACTACCTGGACAGTTGGGTTACTGTATAATGATGTTATTGTGTTACTACCTGGACAGTTGGGTTACTGGTTACTGTATAATGATGTTATTGTGTTACTACCAGGACAGTTGGGTTACTGTATAATGATGTTATTGTGTTACTACCTGGACAGTTGGGTTACTGGTTACTGTATAATGATGTTATTGTGTTACTACCTGGACAGTTGGGTTACTGTATAATGATCTCATTGTGTTACTACCAGGACAGTTGGGTTACTGTATAATGATCTCTTTGTGTTACTACCTGGACAGTTGGGTTACTGTATAATGATGTTATTGTGTTACTACCTGGACAGTTGGGTTACTGGTTACTGTATAATGATGTTATTGTGTTACTACCTGGACAGTTGGGTTACTGTATAATGATGTTATTGTGTTACTACCAGGACAGTTGGGTTACTGTATAATGATGTTATTGTGTTACTACCTGGACAGTTGGGTTACTGGTTACTATATAATGATGTTATTGTGTTACTACCTGGACAGTTGGGTTACTGGTTACTGTATAATGATATTATTGTGTTTCTACCTGGACAGTTGGGTTACTGTATAATGATATTATTGTGTTTCTACCTGGACAGTTGGGTTACTGTATAATGATATTATTGTGTTTCTACCAGGACAGTTGGGTTACTGTATAATGATCTCATTGTGTTACTACCTGGACAGTTGGGTTACTGTATAATGATGTTATTGTGTTACTACCTGGACAGTTGGGTTACTGGTTACTGTATAATGATGTTATTGTGTTACTACCAGGACAGTTGGGTTACTGTATAATGATGTTATTGTGTTACTACCTGGACAGTTGGGTTACTGGTTACTGTATAATGATGTTATTGTGTTACTACCTGGACAGTTGGGTTACTGTATAATGATCTCATTGTGTTACTACCAGGACAGTTGGGTTACTGTATAATGATCTCTTTGTGTTACTACCTGGACAGTTGGGTTACTGTATAATGATGTTATTGTGTTACTACCTGGACAGTTGGGTTACTGGTTACTGTATAATGATGTTATTGTGTTACTACCTGGACAGTTGGGTTACTGTATAATGATGTTATTGTGTTACTACCAGGACAGTTGGGTTACTGTATAATGATGTTATTGTGTTACTACCTGGACAGTTGGGTTACTGGTTACTATATAATGATGTTATTGTGTTACTACCTGGACAGTTGGGTTACTGTATAATGATCTCATTGTGTTACTACCTGGACAGTTGGGTTACTGTATAATGATGTTATTGTGTTACTACCTGGACAGTTGGGTTACTGTATAATGATCTTATTGTGTTACTACCTGGACAGTTGGGTTACTGGTTACTGTATAATGATGTTATTGTGTTACTACCTGGACAGTTGGGTTACTGTATAATGATGTTATTGTGTTACTACCTGGACAGGTGGGTTACTGTATAATGATCTTAATGTGTTACTACCTGGACAGTTGGGTTACTGGTTACTGTATAATGATCTTATTGTGTTTCTACCTGGACAGTTGGGTTACTGTATAATGATCTCATTGTGTTTCTACCTGGACAGTTGGGTTACTGGTTACTGTATAGTGATGTTATTGTGTTACTACCAGGACAGTTGGGTTACTGTATAATGATCTCATTGTGTTTCTACCTGGACAGTTGGGTTACTGTATAATGATGTTATTGTGTTTCTACCTGGACAGTTGGGTTACTGGTTACTGTATAATGATGTTATTGTGTTACTACCAGGACAGTTGGGTTACTGTATAATGATCTTATTGTGTTACTACCTGGACAGTTGGGTTACTGTATAATGATCTCATTGTGTTACTACCTGGACAGTTGGGTTACTGGTTACTGTATAATGATGTTATTGTGTTACTACCTGGACAGTTGGGTTACTGGTTACTGTATAATGATCTTAATGTGTTACTACCTGGACAGTTGGGTTACTGTATAATGATCTTATTGTGTTTCTACCTGGACAGTTGGGTTACTGTATAATGATCTTATTGTGTTTCTACCTGGACAGTTGGGTTACTGTATAATGATATTATTGTGTTTCTACCTGGACAGTTGGGTTACTGTATAATGATGTTATTGAGTTACTACCTGGACAGTTGGGTTACTGTATAATGATCTTATTGTGTTACTACCTGGACAGTTGGGTTACTGTATAATGATATTATTGTGTTTCTACCTGGACAGTTGGGTTACTGGTTACTGTATAATGATCTTATTGTGTTACTACCTGGACAGTTGGGTTACTGGTTACTGTATAATGATGTTATTGAGTTACTACCTGGACAGTTGGGTTACTGTATAATGATCTTATTGTGTTACTACCTGGACAGTTGGGTTACTGTATAATGATATTATTGTGTTACTACCTGGACAGTTGGGTTACTGTATAATGATCTCATTGTGTTACTACCTGGACAGTTGGGTTACTGGTTACTGTATAATGATGTTATTGTGTTACTACCTGGACAGTTGGGTTACTGGTTACTGTATAATGATCTTAATGTGTTACTACCTGGACAGTTGGGTTACTGTATAATGATCTTATTGTGTTTCTACCTGGACAGTTGGGTTACTGTATAATGATCTTATTGTGTTTCTACCTGGACAGTTGGGTTACTGTATAATGATATTATTGTGTTTCTACCTGGACAGTTGGGTTACTGTATAATGATGTTATTGAGTTACTACCTGGACAGTTGGGTTACTGTATAATGATCTTATTGTGTTACTACCTGGACAGTTGGGTTACTGTATAATGATATTATTGTGTTTCTACCTGGACAGTTGGGTTACTGGTTACTGTATAATGATCTTATTGTGTTACTACCTGGACAGTTGGGTTACTGGTTACTGTATAATGATGTTATTGAGTTACTACCTGGACAGTTGGGTTACTGTATAATGATCTTATTGTGTTACTACCTGGACAGTTGGGTTACTGTATAATGATATTATTGTGTTTCTACCTGGACAGTTGGGTTACTGGTTACTGTATAATGATGTTATTGAGTTACTACCTGGACAGTTGGGTTACTGTATAATGATCTTATTGTGTTACTACCTGGACAGTTGGGTTACTGTATAATGATATTATTGTGTTTCTACCTGGACAGTTGGGTTACTGGTTACTGTATAATGATCTTATTGTGTTACTACCTGGACAGTTGGGTTACTGGTTACTGTATAATGATGTTATTGAGTTACTACCTGGACAGTTGGGTTACTGGTTACTGTATAATGATATTATTGTGTTTCTACCTGGACAGTTGGGTTACTGTATAATGATCTTATTGTGTTACTACCTGGACAGTTGGGTTACTGGTTACTGTATAATGATATTATTGTGTTTCTACCTGGACAGTTGGGTTACTGTATAATGATCTTATTGTGTTACTACCTGGACAGTTGGGTTACTGTATAATGATCTTATTGTGTTACTACCTGGACAGTTGGGTTACTGTATAATGATGTTATTGTGTTTCTACCTGGACAGTAGGGTTACTGTATAATGATGTTATTGTGTTACTACCTGGACAGTTGGGTTACTGTATAATGATATTATTGTGTTTCTACCTGGACAGTTGGGTTACTGTATAATGATGTTATTGTGTTACTACCAGGACAGTTGGGTTACTGTATAATGATCTTATTGTGTTTCTACCTGGACAGTAGGGTTACTGTATAATGATGTTATTGTGTTACTACCTGGACAGTTGGGTTACTGTATAATGATATTATTGTGTTTCTACCTGGACAGTTGGGTTACTGTATAATGATGTTATTGTGTTACTACCAGGACAGTTGGGTTACTGTATAATGATGTTATTGTGTTTCTACCTGGACAGTTGGGTTACTGTATAATGATGTTATTGTATTACTACCAGGACAGTTGGGTTACTGTATAATGATATTATTGTGTTTCTACCTGGACAGTTGGGTTACTGTATAATGATCTTATTGTGTTACTACCTGGACAGTTGGGTTACTGTATAATGATCTTATTGTGTTTCTCTCACTCAATTTCTATGAAAGATAAACTTATTTCCCGGCTGTATGTCTTTACACTCTCTGTGTCTCAATGCAAGGGCACTTGATAAAAGGTTTGCTGCTCTCTGAGCATCTTTCCTGACCCTGGGAACAGTCAGAGAGAGGAATGGAGGGGTAAAAACATCTCTATTCTCAAACACAGGAGTCATCACATTCATTATCATCCTGGCTGCATCAGTCGAAACAGAGAAACCACAGACGCTGAATCTCACTGTGAAGATAAGTCCTGAGGACATTTTTAAAACAAAATCGCACTCGTGAATTCATCCCAGTTAACATATCACTACGCCGCAAAAACGAATAGCACTTTATCTAATGGCTGTGAGAGGGAAGATCTGAGGGAAGTGAAGTTATCTACTGTAGCATAGAGAAGAGAGCAGAGCACGCATCCGCCCAATGAGGCCACCGGGGAAATCTACCACGGGAATAATTCCAGTCAGAACAGGAACAGACCAGCAGACAGACAGTGATGTAGAGGAGAGTAAAATACCCTTTGGGAAGAGAAAGGCAGCTGGGACTACAATTCAACTTCACAAACTGTTACACTATTCACCGCCCTTGGATTTTGTGTTACAAAATAAGATTGAAATATATTTAACTGTGATTTTTTTGTGTGTGTCATTGATCTACACCACATACTGATAATGTAAAAGTGAAAAGAAAATTCTACAAATGTTTACAAATTTCAAAAAATGTCAATAACTAAAATATAGTCTTCACCCTGCTTGTTACAGCAAGCCTAAATCAGTTCAGGAATACAATTTGGCTTAACAAATCACATTATAAGTTGCATGTAAGGGGCCTCAGTCAAATATTGAATTCCAAGCACAGATTCAACTACAAAGGGAGCTTTTTTGAGAGCTTCATAAAGAAGGGCAGTGATTGGTAGATGGGTAGGTAACAATAACAAATCAGACATTGAAAATCTCTTTAAGCAAGGTCAAGTTAATAATTATGCTGTGGATGATGTATTAAACAAACCAGACACATCAAAGATACAGTCGTCCTTCTGAATTGAGCTGCATGACAGGAAGGAAACTGTTAAGGGATGTCACCCTAAGGCCAATGGGGATTTTAAAACAGCTACAGAGTTCAATGGCTGTGATGGGAGAAAACTGAGGATGAATCAACAACATTGTAGTGACTCCACAATAATGACCTAAATGACAGAGAGAAAATGATAATTAAAATATACAGAATAAAACTATTCCAAAATATGCATTTGGACGCAACAAGGCACTAAAGTATTACTGAAGAAGAAAGAAAACATGGAGAAAAGAAGACAAATATACAGAATAAAATGATACCAAAACATGCA
Source organism: Salvelinus alpinus (assembly GCF_045679555.1). Taxonomy (NCBI): domain Eukaryota; kingdom Metazoa; phylum Chordata; class Actinopteri; order Salmoniformes; family Salmonidae; genus Salvelinus; species Salvelinus alpinus. The sequence goes on from NC_092088.1 coordinate 98,473,249, forward strand.
TCCTGTATGCAACCAGGCACTACAGTAATACTGCAAAACAACACTGCAAAATAATACACTTTCTTTGTCCTAAATGGAAAACCTTATGTTTGGGGCAAATCCAACACAACACATCATTGAGTAACTGCCTCCTGATTTTCAAGCATGGTGGTGGCTGCATCATAGTATGGGTATGCTTGTCATCAGCAAATACCGGGGAGTTTTTCAGGATAAAAAGAAACGGACTGCAGCTAATCACAGGCAAAACCCTAGAGGAGAACCTGGTTCAGTCTGCTTTGCACTAGACAAAGGGAGCAGGACAATAACCTACAACACAAGGCCAACGCCACACTAGAGTTGTTTACGAAGAAGACAGTGAATGATCCTGAGTGGTCAAATTACAGTTTTGACATAAAATCTGGTAAAAACTCTATGGCAAGACTTGAACATGGCAGTATAACCATGATCCCCAACACATTGACAGAGCTTGAAGAATTTTGAATAGAATAATGGGCAAATATTTCACAATAAAGGTGTGCAAAGCTTTTATGAGACTAAGCCAAGAAGAATCACTGCTGTTATTACTGGCATTAAGGTGTTTCTAACAGGTATTGACTCATGGGGAGGCGGGGGGGGGGGGGGCAATCAAGGTATATTAGTATTTCATTTTTGCATTAATCTTAAAAAAATATAAATATATTTCTTCCACTTTTACATTAGAAAGTATTTTGCATAGATCACTGACAAAAAAAATAAGAAAATTAAATACATTATAACGTCTTATTTTGTAACACAATACAATGTCAAGAAATCAAAGGGAAAATTTAAGGAGAACATTTCTCTGTAACATCTTCAACAGCCCGATGCTCTGAATGCATAAACAATGTGACACCGCCGTTTGTTTTGGGGACAAGGCCTCCGTATCTTGATGAAAAAAAACGCTCATAAAATGTGTTATTCAACACATGAAACTAGATAAGGATGATTTCATATCACAACTTCCATCTTCAAAGGAACATCTTCAACAAAGACATTCACAACGTGAACCTTTGTCTTCCTGTCTATTTGATCTCTACTTCCTGAATGATATAACTCACACAGCCAACGGCCTCCACTTGACTCCACAACCAGGATGTCTCTCCCTCTCCCTCTTTCAGAAGTGTGCTCAGAAATCCAGGAGAGAAGAAGATCTGAAGCTACCAGTACAAAAGCCCGTAAGTGAGTATCTCAACTCATTAACTATCTCTCTACTGATCTGCAGCTGTCTAGCTCGTAACTTTGGCTGTACAGTACAATAACAGAATGAGAATCTAAAACTCACTTAATTTCAGTAGTGTTTTAGTGTGAAGTCCGTTACGCATCAGGAAATGAAACGAAATTAAATTCTAAATGGAATCGTACAGATCTAGAACAGAATCAAAACACTATGACGCTGTCCTTTGTGCTGTATGTTTTATATGGAGCTGTGTTGTGGTGCTGAATGTTATATATGAAGCTGTCCATTGTGTTGTGGTGCTGAATGTTATATATGGAGCTGTCCATTGTGTTGTGGTGCTGAATGTTATATATGGAGCTGTCCATTGTGTTGTGGTGCTGAATGTTATATATGGAGCTGTCCATTGTGTTGTGGTGCTGAATGTTATATATAGAGCTGTCCATTGTGTTGTGGTGCTGAATGTTATATATGGAGCTGTCCATTGTGTTGTGGTGCTGAATGTTATATATGGAGCTGTCCATTGTGTTGTGGTGCTGAATGTTATATATAGAGCTGTCCATTGTGTTGTGGTGCTGAATGTTATATATGGAGCTGTCCATTGTGTTGTGGTGCTGAATGTTATATATAGAGCTGTCCATTGTGTTGTGGTGCTGAATGTTATATATGGAGCTGTCCATTGTGTTGTGGTGCTGAATGTTATATATGGAGCTGTCCATTGTGTTGTGGTGCTGAATGTTATATATGGAGCTGTCCATTGTGTTGTGGTGCTGAATGTTATATATGGAGCTCTCTATTGTGTTGTGGTGCTGAATGTTATATATGAAGCTGCCCATTGTGTTGTGGTGCTGAATGTTATATATGGAGCTGCCCATTGTGTTGTGGTGCTGAATGTTATATATAGAGCTGTCCATTGTGTTGTGGTGCTGAATGTTATATATGGAGCTGCCCATTGTGTTGTGGTGCTGAATGTTATATATGGAGCTGCCTATTGTGTTGTGTTGCTGAATGTTATATATTGGAGCTGTCCATTGTGTTGTGGTGCTGAATGTTATATATGGAGCTGTCCATTGTGTTGGGGTGCTGAATGATATTTCAGGAGCTGTCCTTTATACTGTGTTGCTGAATGTTATATATGGAGCTGTCCTTTATACTGTGGTACTTAACGTTATATATGGAGCTGTCCACTGGATTGTGGTGCTGAATTAAATATGTGGAGCTGTCCACTGTGTTGTGGTGCTGAATGAAAGAGTTGGAGCTGTCCACGGTGTTGTGGTGCTGAAACAACAACATGGAGCTGTCCACTGTGTTGAGGTGCTGAAACAACAACATGGAGCTGTCCACTGTGTTGAGGTGCTGAAACAAACAACATGGAGCTGTCCACTGTGTTATGGTGCTGAAACAAACAACATGGAGCTGTCCACTGTGTTATGGTGCTGAAACAAACAACATGGAGCTGTCCACTGTGTTATGGTGCTGAAACAAACAAACATGGAGCTGTCCACTGTGTTATGGTGCTGAAACAAACATGGAGCTGTCCACTGTGTTATGGTGCTGAAACAAACATGGAGCTGTCCACTGTGTTGTGGATACTGAAACAACAACATGGAGCTGTCCACTGTGTTGTGGTGCTGAAACAACAAGCCAGACAAACAGTCCAAACACGTTTTAAAACACGTCAAGTCAACCATGTCTGCGTCATAAAAATACACCCTATTCCTTATATAGTGCACTACTTTCGACCAGAGCCCTATATGAATAGTGTGCAATTTGGCATGCAATCCCCTGCCACTATCCACCTCCTCTGCCCCTCATATTTACACAGCCTAATAAAGTGGCTAGTCCAGAATGGTTCACACTTTCTTCAGGGAAATCTAAAGCTTTGTTTTGCTGAATTATTGACTCTCTTCACTGCTATCCGCCTGTAGTGGAATATTTCTGCCTAAACAAAGTGGGGATAATAATGCTGAGAGCCTTTGTTTGTTCAGTAGAAATGGATCAGCACAAATAGCCTACTGAGGGATGAGTCTCTCTCCTCCCCTTCTCTCTCACTAATATATGGGAGAACTAAAAGCTTGCATTGGGGGGGGGGGGATAACACTTCCTGTACGTGGTTTGTCAGACATACTAGGCCACAACCATCTCATCAAACCACCCCCCCCCCCCCACACAGTTGGTCTTCTAGGGGGTAATCCCCAAAACAAGGCAAATGTATCTGTTCCCAATCAATGAGCAACACACAACAGGCGTCAAAGAAAACACGTTTAATTAACACTTCTGTTGAATTGGAAACTAATTCCGTTTGAACTAACTGGCACTTACCATATGTGAGCCATGTGCTTCAGGGGGAGAATACCCAGGCAAATACCAGATGAAGATGAGCAAAAAGTAAACAGAAATATTGTCGAGTGTTGTGGAAGCGGTGGACGGGGTTTAATGTAACATTGTCTGCTGCAAAACATCATCATACCCGAGGCCTAGTTCCTTCACTGTCTGATTCAGTGGAGAATAAACCTAAAGCTACAGTAACAATATTCACATCTTGCTGGTATCTAAACCACAGGTGTCTGCTGTCGTGGGGGACAGACTAGAGGAGACAGTAACAATATTCACATCTTGTTAGTATCTAAACCACAGGTGTCTGCTGTCGTGCCGTGGGGGACAGACTAGAGGAGAGAGTAACAATATTCACATCATGCTGGTATCTAAACCACAGGTGTCTGCTGTCGTGCCGTGGGGGACAGACTAGAGGAGAGAGTAACAATATTCACATCATGCTGGTATCTAAACCACAGGTGTCTGCTGTCGTGCCGTGGGGGACAGACTAGAGGAGAGAGTAACAATATTCACATCATGCTGGTATCTAAACCACAGGTGTCTGCTGCCGTGCCGTGAGGGACAGACTAGAGGGGAAGGTAACAATATTCACATCTTGCTGGTATCTAAACCACAGGTGTCTGCTGTCGTGGGGGACAGACTAGAGGAGACAGTAACAATATTCACATCTTGTTAGTATCTAAACCACAGGTGTCTGCTGTCGTGCCGTGGGGGACAGACTAGAGGGGAAGGTAACAATATTCACATCTTGCTGGTATCTAAACCACAGGTGTCTGCTGTCGTGGGGGACAGACTAGAGGAGAGAGTAACAATATTCACATCTTGCTGGTATCTAAACCACAGGTGTCTGCTGTCGTGCCGTGGGGCACAGACTAGAGGGGAAGGTAACAATATTCACATCTTGCTGGTATCTAAACCACAGGTGTCTGCTGTCGTGCCGTAGGGGACAGACTAGAGGGGAAGGTAACAATATTCACATCTTGCTGGTATCTAAACCACAGGTGTCTGCTGTCGTGCCGTAGGGGACAGACTAGAGGAGAGAGTAACAATATTCACATCTTGCTGGTATCTAAACCACAGGTGTCTGCTGTCGTGCCGTAGGGGACAGACTAGAGGGGAAGGTAACAATATTCACATCTTGCTGGTATCTAAACCACAGGTGTCTGCTGTCGTGCCGTAGGGGACAGACTAGAGGAGAGAGTAACAATATTCACATCTTGCTGGTATCTAAACCACAGGTGTCTGCTGTCGTGCCGTGGGGCACAGACTAGAGGGGAAGGTAACAATATTCACATCTTGCTGGTATCTAAACCACAGGTGTCTGCTGTCGTGCCGTAGGGGACAGACTAGAGGAGAGAGTAACAATATTCACATCTTGCTGGTATCTAAACCACAGGTGTCTGCTGTCGTGCCGTGGGGCACAGACTAGAGGGGAAGGTAACAATATTCACATCTTGCTGGTATCTAAACCACAGGTGTCTGCTGTCGTGCCGTAGGGGACAGACTAGAGGAGACAGTAACAATATTCACATCTTGTTAGTATCTAAACCACAGGTGTCTGCTGTCGTGCCGTGGGGCACAGACTAGAGGGGAAGGTAACAATATTCACATCTTGCTGGTATCTAAACCACAGGTGTCTGCTGTCGTGCCGTAGGGGACAGACTAGAGGGGAAGGTAACAATATTCACATCTTGCTGGTATCTAAACCACAGGTGTCTGCTGTCGTGCCGTAGGGGACAGACTAGAGGGGAAGGTGACAATATTCACATCTTGCTGGTATCTAAACCACAGGTGTCTGCTGCCGTGCCGTGAGGGACAGACTAGAGTCGAAGGTAACAATATTCACATCTTGCTGGTATCTAAACCACAGGTGTCTGCTGTCGTGGGTCGAAAGACTTGAGGAGACAGTAACAATATTTTCGTCTAGCTTCTTCACACTTTATCTATTTATTTATGTATGACTCCCTTTTCTCTTTATTCAGCACTATATATACAGTAATATATTTATATATATATATATATTCTCCTATCGATTGAATAACAATCTTGCTCTTGCTCTATTAGAATCAATCACACTTTGTATATTCCATTTTCTCTGGGACAATATTACAGTCTGAAAGGGATACATGTGAAGACATTTTGGCCATCTAGTTGTCCAATTATGAAGCCCAGGAGGCCTATAAACCAGCAGGCCTATAAACCAGGAGGTCTATAAACCAGCAGGCCTATAAACCTAGGCTGGGTCACAAATGGCACCCTTTTCACCTTTATAATGCACTACTTCTGACTAGCTTCCTATGGGCCCTAGTAAAAAGCAGTATACTATAAAGATGTATGAATATGAAGAGAGAGCCATTTGAGACACAGCTCTGGTCTTCACATGAGAGGAGCCGCACCCTCTGCTTGCTTCACTGCTATAGGTCTAAATAGACCAATCAAATCGACATTCTGTTTTCCAGCACCTGTGATACTGCACTATGGGTCCTGGTCCAAAGTAGTGCACTAGGGAATAGAATGTCACTTTGTGTCCGGACCAGGACTCCAGGGGGAACATTTCCCATTCGGTCACTGTCTATCAACAAGACCAGTTCACTTTCAGATTCCTGGAAAGGAAAATAAAGAGTTTGGGCCACAGTTGGAACCAGACCATTATAGATGAGGGTTGACGTATCTGCCCTATTCACTTTCTAAACTGTGACGTACCTTTTTATGAAAACATTATTATTATTTTTTTATGCTAGCCTCAGAACACATAATAGGGAAAGGAGGAAATAACATGGCAAAAAAACAAAAAACAAAATATGTTTTTCGTGTCCATGAATAGTTCATTATAGAGCTATACATAGAATAGGCTTTTAGGCAGGAAGGCAGCTCTAGTTATTATACACTGTTGCTGCTGCTTGTTGATGCATGAAATGGAACACACTGCATTCCAACCCTACCTCGGCTGTGTTTACAGCGTTGAACTGTAAAGTACTGCATCCCAACCCTATATTGGTTGTGTATACAGCTTTGAACTGTAAAGTACTGCATCCCAACCCTATATTGGTTGTGTATACAGCTTTGAACTGTATAGTACTGCACCCAACCCTATATTGGTTGTGTATACAGCTTTGAACTGTAAAGTACTGCATCCCAACCCTATATTGGTTGTGTATACAGCTTTGAACTGTAAATAACTGCATCCCAACCCTATATCGGTTGGGTATACAGCTTTGAACTGTAAAGTACTGCATCCCAACCCTATATTGGTTGTGTTTACAGCTTTGAACTGTAAAGTACTGCATCCCAACCCTATATTGGTTGTGTATACAGCTTTGAACTGTAAAGAACTGCATCCCAACCCTATATTGGTTGTGTATACAGCTTTGAACTGTAAAGTACTGCATCCCAACCCTATATTGGTTGTGTATACAGCTTTGAACTGTAGAGTACTGCACCCAACCCTATATTGGTTGTGTATACAGCTTTGAACTGTAAAGAACTGCATCCCAACCCTATATTGGTTGGGTATACAGCTTTTAACTGTAAAGTACTGCATCCCAACCCTATATTAGTTGTGTATACAGCTTTGAACTGTAAAGTACTGCATCCCAACCCTATATTGGTTGTGTATACAGCTTTGAACTGTAAAGTACTGCATCCCAACCCTATATTGGTTGTGTTTACAGCTTTGAACTGTAAAGTACTGCATCCACACCCTATATTGGTTGTGTATACAGCTTTGAACTGTAAAGTACTGCATCCACACCCTATATTGGTTGTGTATACAGCGTTGAACTGTAAAGTACTGCATCCCAACCCAATATTGGTTGTGTTCACAGCTTTGCACTGTAAAGTACTGCATCCACACCCTATATTGGTTGTGTATACAGCTTTGAACTGTAAAGTACTGCATCCCAACCCTATATTGGTTGTGTATACAGCTTTGAACTGTAAAGTACTGCATCCCAACCCTATATTGGTTGTGTTTACAGCTTTGAACTGTAAAGTACTGCATCCACACCCTATATTGGTTGTGTATACAGCTTTGAACTGTAAAGTACTGCATCCACACCCTATATTGGTTGTGTATACAGCCTTGAACTGTAAAGTACTGCATCCCAACCCAATATTGGTTGTGTTCACAGCTTTGCACTGTAAAGTACTGCATCCACACCCTATATTGGTTGTGTATACAGCTTTGAACTGTAAAGTACTGCATCCACACCCTATATTGGTTGTGTATACAGCTTTGAACTGTAAAGTACTGCATCCACACCTTATATTGGTTGTGTATACAGCCTTGAACTGTAAAGTACTGCATCCCAACCCAATATTGGTTGTGTTCACAGCTTTGCACTGTAAAGTACTGCATCCACACCCTATATTGGTTGTGTATACAGCTTTGAACTGTAAAGTACTGCATCCCAACCCTATATTGGTTGTGTATACAGCTTTGAACTGTAAAGTACTGCATCCCAACCCTATATTGGTTGTGTACACGCTGTGTAGCATGAATAAAGTTATTTTTACAGTAATGCGAGCATTCATTTTCATAAGGGTGACAACCCCAGTGGAAAGTTTAACCTAAAACCCTGATGTTTCAAATATCACGCTCTACCGACTGAGACTCACAAAACATTCTTCTTCTCACTGCAGATAATCCCAGAACAGCACAAATACATGAACTTCTCAATCTGAAAGGTCGTGGTAGAAGACAAACAAAGGAACTCAAGGCCAATCCACGACCAATTAACCACTACATTGTGAGCAATGTAACTGCAGAGCAGAGTAAGGTTGTTTGACGTCCCAAATGGTAGCCTAATCTCTATTTAGTGCACTGCTTTTGTCCATAGGTGCGCTGGTCAAAAAGTAGTGCACTGTATAGTGAATAGGGTGCCATGTGGGATGCAAGCCTATGTCTCCTACAGTAAACGGCTGGCTAAAGGGCTGATGAATAATCTTTACACCTCCAGTAATAATATCTAATCAGTCCTGGATACATGGTTTACACCTCCAGTAATAATATCTAATCAGTCCTGGATACATGGTTACACCTCCAGTAATAATATCTAATCAGTCCTGGATACATTCTTTACACCTCCAGTTATAATATCTAATCAGTCCTGGATACATGGTTTACACCGCCAGTAATAATATCTAATCAGTCCTGGATACATGGTTTACACCTCCAGTAATAATATCTAAATCAGTCCTGGAGACATGCTTAATATCTCCAGTAATTATCTCTGGTCATCGTCACGGACGTGTATATTCCTACCCAAGCTGACACCGTGATGGCTCTCAATGGACTACACTGGACTTCGCCCCGTAGCACTCACTTCTGTCTTCATTAAGTGTTTTGAGAGGCTAGTTAACGATCAGATCACCTACTCATTACCCGACACCTTAGACCCACTTCGATTTGCATACCTCCCCAACAGATTCACAGATGACACAATCGACCATTGCACTGCACACTCCCCTACATCATCTGGACAAGAGGAATACCTATGTAAGAACGCTGTTCATCGACTACAGCTCAGCCTTCAACACCATAGTGCCCTCCAAGCTTAACAATAAGCTCGGGGCCCTGGGTCTAAAACCCTGCCCTGTGCAACTTGGTGCTAGACATCCTGACGAGCCAACTCCAGGTGGTGAAGGTAGGCAACAGCACCTCCACTACACTGATCCTCATCACGGGGACCCCACGAGGGCAAGTGCTCAGCCCATGCCTGTAATCCCTGTTCACCCATGACCGCGTGGCCACTCTGTCACTCAATCATCAAGTTTGCAGACAACACAACAGTGGTACGCCTGATTACCAACAAAGACGTGACAGCCTACAGATAAGAAGTGAGGGCCTTGGCAGAGTGGTGCCAGGGAAATAACCTCTCCTTCATTGTCATCACTATGGTGCGGTCAGCTTGTCCTCCAATACATCTACAGCACCCGGTATCACAGGAAGGCCAAAAATATAATCAAGGACCTCAGCCACCCGAGCCATGGCCTGTTCACCCTGCTAACATCTAGAAGGCTGAGACAGTACAGGTGCATCAAAGCTGGGACAGAGAGACTGAAAAACAGCTTCTATCTCCAGGCCATCAGACTGTTAAACAGTCACCACTAGCCAGCCTCCACCCAGTACTCTGCCCTGAACTTAGTCACCCTGGGACTAAACACCTCCCTCTGCAACTGGATTCTGTATTTCCTGTCGGGCCGCCCCCAGGTGGTAAGGGTAGGTACAATACATCTGCCACGCTGATCCCCAACACAGGGGCCCCTCAGGGGTGCATGCTCAGTCCCCTCCTGTACTCCCTGTTTACCCATGACTGCATGGCCAAGCACGACTCCAACACCGTCATTAAGTTTTCCGACAACAAAACAGCGGTAGGCCTGATCACCGACAATGATGAGACATCGTATAAGGAGAAGGTCTGAGAGTTAGAAACATGAATATTTAGCTAGGTATTAATGCACTGCTGGAACTAGAAACATGAATATTTAGCTAGGTATTAATGCACTGTTGGAACTAGAAACATGAATATTTAGCTAGGTAGTAATACACTGCTGGAGCAAGAAACATGAATATTTAGCTAGGTATTAATGCACTGTTGGAGCTAGAAACATGAATATTTAGCTAGGTATTAATACACTGTTGGAGCTAGAAACATGAATATTTAGCTAGGTATTAATGCACTGTTGGAACTAGAAACATGAATATTTAGCTAGGTATTAATACACTGTTGGAACTAGAAACATGAATATTTAGCTAGGTATTAATGCACTGTTGGAACTAGAAACATGAATATTTAGCTAGGTATTAATGCACTGTTGGAACTAGAAACATTAATATTTAGCTAGGTATTAATACACTGTTGGAGCTAGAAACATGAATATTTAGCTAGGTATTAATGCACTGTTGGAACTAGAAACATGAATATTTAGCTAGGTATTAATACACTGTTGGAGCTAGAAACATGAATATTTAGCTAGGTATTAATGCACTGTTGGAACTAGAAACATGAATATTTAGCTAGGTATTAATACACTGTTGGAGCTAGAAACATGAATATTTAGCTAGGTATTAATGCACTGTTGGAACTAGAAACATGAATATTTAGCTAGGTATTAATACACTGTTGGAACTAGAAACATGAATATTTAGCTAGGTATTAATACACTGTTGGAGCTAGAAACATTAATATTTAGCTAGGTATTAATGCACTGTTGGAACTAGAAACATGAATATTTAGCTAGGTATTAATACACTGTTGGAGCTAGAAACATGAATATTTAGCTACGTATTATTACACTGTTGGAGCTAGAAACATGAATATTTAGCTAGGTATTAATACACTGTTGGAGCTAGAAACATGAATATTTAGCTAGGTATTAATGCACTGTTGGAACTAGAAACATGAATATGTAGCTAGGTATTAATACACTGTTGGAACTAGAAACATGAATATTTAGCTAGGTATTAATGCACTGTTGGAACTAGAAACATGAATATTTAGCTAGGTAGTAATACACTGTTGGAGCTAGAAACATGAATATTTAGCTAGGTATTAATGCACTGTTGGAACTAGAAACATGAATATTTAGCTAGGTATTAATACACTGTTGGAGCTAGAAACATGAATATTTAGCTAGGTATTAATGCACTGTTGGAACTAGAAACATGAATATTTAGCTAGGTATTAATACACTGTTGGAACTAGAAACATGAATATTTAGCTAGGTATTAATACACTGTTGGAGCTAGAAACATTAATATTTAGCTAGGTATTAATGCACTGTTGGAACTAGAAACATGAATATTTAGCTAGGTATTAATACACTGTTGGAGCTAGAAACATGAATATTTAGCTACGTATTATTACACTGTTGGAGCTAGAAACATGAATATTTAGCTAGGTATTAATACACTGTTGGAACTAGAAACATGAATATTTAGCTAGGTAGTAATGCACTGTTGGAACTAGAAACATGAATATTTAGGAGCTAGAAACATGAATATTTAGCTAGGTATTAATACACTGTTGGAGCTAGAAACATGAATATTTAGCTAGGTATTAATACACTGTTGGAACTAGAAACATGAATATTTAGCTAGGTAGTAATGCACTGTTGGAACTAGAAACATGAATATTTAGGAGCTAGAAACATGAATATTTAGCTAGGTATTAATACACTGTTGGAGCTAGAAACATGAATATTTAGCTAGGTATTAATACACTGTTGGAACTAGAAACATGAATATTTAGCTAGGTATTAATACACTGTTGGAGCTAGAAACATGAATATTTAGCTACGTATTATTACACTGTTGGAGCTAGAAACATGAATATTTAGCTAGGTATTATTACACTGTTGGAGCTAGAAACATGAATATTTAGCTAGGTATTAATACACTGTTGGAACTAGAAACATGAATATTTAGCTAGGTATTAATACACTGTTGGAGCTAGAAACATGAATATTTAGCTAGGTATTAATACACTGTTGGAACTAGAAACATGAATATTTAGCTAGGTATTAATGCACTGTTGGAGCTAGAAACATGAATATTTAGCTAGGTATTAATACACTGTTGGAACTAGAAACATGAATATTTAGCTAGGTATTAATGCACTGTTGGAGCTAGAAACATGAATATTTAGCTAGGTATTAATACACTGTTGGAACTAGAAACATGAATATTTAGCTAGGTATTAATGCACTGTTGGAGCTAGAAACATGAATATTTAGCTAGGTATTAATACACTGTTGGAACTAGAAACATGAATATTTAGCTAGGTATTAATGCACTGTTGGAGCTAGAAACATGAATATTTAGCTAGGTATTAATGCACTGTTGGAACTAGAAACATGAATATTTAGGAGCTAGAAACATGAATATTTAGCTAGGTATTAATGCACTGCTGGAACTAGAAACATGAATATTTAGCTAGGTATTAATGCACTGCTGGAGCTAGAAACATGAATATTTAGCTACGTATTAATACACTGTTGGAGCTAGAAACATGAATATTTAGCTAGGTAGTAATACACTGCTGAAGCTAGAAACATGAATATTTTGCTGCACCTGCAATGATTTAATGTAATAACATCTAATCAGTCCTGGATACAGACAGCTCCTCTATAAATAGAGCTATAGAGTCAGGCTGAGAAGAGACACCCACCACCCTCCAACACTCTAATGAACCTATATTGTTTATTAAATGCCAAACTGTGATTGGCTGCCTGTAAATGTTAGAGGAACGTGATATAGAGCAGGGGTACAGTCTCACATTGTACCCTATTCCCTATCTAGTGCACTACATTTGACCAGAGCCCATTGGGCCCTATAGGGAATAAGGTGCCATTTAAGAACACATACTTTGAAATGTATATTGAGCATAATAACTCCTCCCCTTCTTCATCGAGCTGTAGTGATGTAGCAGGCTGAAACTAAACTCCAAAAGATACTGTAACACTGTCACAGTATGTTACTGTGACTACTACTACTGTGACTACTACTGTAACTACCATAGCACTGTCACAGTAGGTAACTGTGACTACTACTACTACTACTACTACTGTAACACTGTAACACTGTAACAGTATGTAACTGTGACTACTACTACTACCATTTCTACTGTAACTACCATAGCACTGTCACAGTATGTAACTGTGACTACTACTACTGTAACTACTGTAGCACTGTCACAGTATGTAACTGTGACTATTACTACTACTGTAACACTATGTAACTGTGACTACTACTACTGTAACTACTGTAACACTGTCACAGTATGTAACTGTGACTGCTACTTCTGTAACTACTATAGCACTGTCACAGTATGTAACTGTGGCTACTACTACTACTGTAACACTGTAATAGTATGTAACTGTGACTACTACTACTGTAACTACTGTAGCACTGTCACAGTATGTAACTGTGACTATTACTACTACTGTAACACTATGTAACTGTGACTACTACTACTGTAACTACTGTAACACTGTCACAGTATGGAACTGTGACTGCTACTTCTGTAACTACTATAGCACTGTCACAGTATGTAACTGTGGCTACTGCTATTACTGTAACACTGTAATAGTATGTAACTGTGGCTACTACTACTGTAACTACTGTAGCACTGTCACAGTATGTAACTGTGACTATTACTACTACTGTAACACTATGTAACTGTGACTACTACTACTGTAACTACTGTAACACTGTCACAGTATGTAACTGTGACTACTACTAATGTAACTACTGTAACACTGTAATAGTATGTAACTGTGACTACTACTACTGTAACACTATGTAACTGTAACTACTACTACTGTAACTACTACTACTCCTACTACTGTAACTACTGTAGCAGTGTCACAGTGAGTGTGGAAAACAGATCAATACTCTGCGTTTTACCCAGAAATCTAGGAGGTCACCTTCGAAAAGCCCTCTGCTGATTCCAGGGGGATGGGAATAGCTGTACGCTGCACATTAACCTGGAAGGGAGGACTGTAGCAGACACCCGTTAGCCTGATGGGACAATAACAGAGCCATTTGGCTTTCTTAAAGCCTGTATTAACGTTATATACAGACAGTTAGGCTGCTGCTTCAGGCTCCTACACTGTTGAAGGCTGTGTATGCTATCCCCGATGCACTGATAGAACACATGGGAATGAAGTAAGCGAAGAGCGTAGAAGTGATACCTAGAACCACAAAGGGTTCTTCGGCTTGTCCCTGTAGGAGAATACGTTTTGGTTCCACGTAGAACCTTTGTTTGTTTTGCAGAAGACCTGTGTTAAAATGTAAAGGTCATTTCCGATTGAGCCAACATATGCATTGTTTACCATGAATGCAGTCTCCGCGAACACAGGAACATTGCCTTTAAATTTCATTCGAGCTATAACGTGGGTCTACTTCTGCCATATGGATTGAATCCAGGCATTGGTATCCAAATATACTTCACAGGTGTCATTAAAGGGCAATTCCGCCACTTTTCAACCTCCTATTCATTATCTACAGCACCATATACCTCCTTGTTGTTCACGCCTTGAGTTCACAAATCCAAATTCATGACGCGCGATCACTAGGTCCAGACGAAAAGTCAAAAAGTCAAACGATGTATAGAATCAATCTTTAGGATGTTTTTAACATAAATCTTCAATAATGTTCCAACCGGAGAATTCCTTTGTCTTTAGAACTGCAATGGAACGCAGGTCGCTCTCACGTGAGAGCGCGTGACCAGCTCATGCCATTCTGCCAGACCTCTGACTCATTCAGCTCTCATTTGCCCCCACTTCACAGTAGAAGCCTCAAACAAGGTTCTAAAGACTGATGACATCTAGGGAAAGCCTTAGAAGGTGCAATGACCCCACAGACACTGTAAATTCGATAGGCGATGAGTTGAAAAACTACAAACCTCAGATTTCCCACTTCCTGGTTGGATTTTTCTCAGGTTTTCGCCTGCCATATGAGTTATGTTATACTCACAGACATCATTCAAACAGTTTTAGAAACTTCAGAGTGTTATCTATCCAATACTACTAATAATTAGCCTATATTATCTGGGCCTGAGTAGCAGGAAGTTTACTCTGGGCACGCTTTTCATCCGAATGTGAAAATGCTGCCCCCTAGCCCAAACAGGTTAAGGACAACAAAGTCAAGGTATTGGAGTGGCCATCACAAGCCCTGACCTGAATCCTATAGAAAATGTGTGGACAGAACTGAAAAAGCGTGTGCGAGCAAGGTGGCCTACAAACCTGACTCAGTTACATCAGCTCTGTCAGGAGGATTGGGCCAAAAGTCACCCAATTTATTGTGGGAAGCTTGTGGAAGGCTACCCAAAACATTTGACCCAAGTTAAACAATTTAAAGGCAATGCTACCAAAAATGAATTGAGTGTATGTAAACTTCTGACCCACTGGGAATATGATGAAAGAAATAAAAGCTGAAATAAATTATTCTCTCTACTATTATTCTGACATTTCACATTCTTAAAATGAAGTGGTGATCCTAACTGACTTAAGACAGGGATTTTTTACCAGGATTAAATGTCAGGAATTGTGAAAAACTCAGCATAAATGTATTTGGCTCAGGTGTATGTAAACTTCAACTGTATGTTTGAGGCTTTACTGAGCCGGTCAAACTTCCCTCTTCGGGGAGAGCCCTTCCCCATTTGTTCCGCACATCAAGTATGCAGACATTTGCACAGTCTTGCACGAACTGGCACATTTTCTGGCTGGCGCTCGCATTGCTTTCATTGTTGATTTCCTTACAAAAAATGTACTTTGGACATGTGTGCGTTCCTATCAAAGTAAGTGCCTTCCAGTATTTTCTGTATATCGTGTTGTTGTTTCTACTGTAGCATGAAGTATGTATGTATGTACAAACGGAGCATAATGTATTTTATAGTTTTATTCACATGTTTTGAAGGTCTGGTGAAAAATAATGCATTTCGATAATAGAAATAAGGCCATGCTCATTAAAATAAATCATCCTCCCTCATGTTAAATGGCACTGACCGCCACTGCATTCGTAAGGACTTTGTGTAAAATGTTTCTGTGAAAAAAGAACTGTGTGGCTAGCTCAAATGCTGACTGTCGCGGGGAATCAAAATTGGACGTTCTAAATTAGCGTTCTAATCGGTTTGAGCGTACGCTGCAGGGACCACTGTACAATGATCACACCCATTTGTTGGTACACGTGAAAACCAAGAAAAAGTTAGATTTTCAAAACATGCTATGGGTTTCTAGCCAGAGGGAGGGTATTTGCCAGAGGCGGGGTATTTTCTTGCTCCGCATGTAACTGTGAATCTATTTTTAAAATGTTTTTACTTTTGATGATGTAATCGGGAAGAACTTTGTAACTTTATAATTGTTTCTAAAAAAAACATAGAAATTTGGCGTTTTTACATACACTTAATGGCCAAAAGTATGTGACCCTCCCCTTCAAATTAGTGGATTCGGCTATTTCAGCCACACCTGTTGCTGACAGGTGTATAAAATCGAGCACACCGCCATGCAATCTCCATAGACAAACATTGGCTGTAGAATGGCCCATACTGAAGAGCTCAGTGACTTTAAACATGGCACCGACATCGGATGCCAAATTTCCAACAAGTCAGTTCGTCAAATTTCTGCCCTGCTAGAGCTGCCCCGGTCAACTGTAAGTGCTGTTATTGTGAAGTGGAAATGTCTAGGAGCAACAATTGCTCAGCCGCAAAGTGGTAGGCCACACAAGCTCACAGAATGGGGAACCGTAGTGTGTAAAAATTATTTGGGATCACAGAGTGATGAAGCGCGTAGGGCACATAATTTGTCTGTCCTCGGTTGCAAGACTCACTACCGGGTTCCAAACTGCTTCTGGAAGTAACGTCAGCACAATAACTGTTTGTCGGGAGCTTCATGAAATTGGTTTCCATGGCCAAGCAGCCGCACACAAGCCTAAGATCACCATGCGCAATGCCAAGCTTCGGCTGGAGTGGTGTAAAGCGCACCGCTATTGGATACTGGAGCAGTGGAAACGTGTTCTCTGTAGCTTCACCATCTGGCAGTCCGAAGGATGAATCTGGGTTGGCGGATGCTAGAGAAACGCTACCTGCCCCAATGCATAGTGCGAATTGTACAGTTTGTGGATGAGGAACACAATGACATTCTAGACGATAATGGTCCATACAGAAATGGTTTATCGAGATCTGTGTGGAAGAACTTGACTGGCCTGCACAGAGCCCTGATCTCAACCCAGTCGAACACCTTTGGGATGAATTGGAACGCCGACTGTGAGCCAGGCCTAATCGCCCAACATCAGTGCCCCCGACCTCACTAATGCTCTTGTGGCTGAATGGAAGCAAGTCCCCGCAGCAATGTTCCAACATCTAGTGGAAAGCCTACCCAGAAGAGCTGAGGCTGTTATAGCAGCAAAGAGGGGACCAACTCCATATTAATGCCAATGATTTTCTAATGAGATATTAGACAGCAGGTGTCCACATACTGTTTCATGTCGTGTATATAGACACTGGTATTATGCTGGAGATAATTACGTAGTGGGATTATTACACTTTAAGTTGGCCAAATGGCAAAAAAAGGACATTGTCCTCTTCAAAGGATCATATTTGTATTACATATTCTATGAAAGACAGTTCAATATGTGGAGATTAATGACTGCCAATTATAAAATGCTAAATAACACCCTCCTATGGAACTGGATTAAGGATGAAATCTGAATGTCATTTCCACTAGTTCTTTAACATGAACACGTTTCCCCTGCGGTAGGAATCAACCGTATATTGATCCCACATAACGACTGAAGTTGAATAAAATATAATCGACAGTATATCGATCCCACATAACGACTGAAGTTGAATAAAATATAATCGACAGTATATCGATCCCACATAACGACTGAAGTTGAATAAAATATAATCAACCGTATATCGATCCCACATAACGACTGAAGTTGAATAAAATATAATCAACCGGATATCGATCCCACATAACGACTGAAGTTGAATAAAATATAATCAACCGTATATCGATCCCACATAACGACTGAAGTTGAATAAAATATAATCAACCGTATATCGATCCCACATAACGACTGAACTTGAATAAAATATAATCAACCGTATATCGATCCCACATAACGACTGAAGTTGAATAAAATATAATCAACCGGATATCGATCCCACATAACGACTGAAGTTGAATAAAATATAATCAACCGGATATCGATCCCACATAACGACTGAAGTTGAATAAAATATAATCAACAGCTAATAAGAACCTTTTTTATTTTTTTATTTAACTCCGACAATTTGACAAACCTTTTCTCAAAATGATCTTCCACTTATTAATAAGCAATATACACCAGATTTCAAATATTAGTTTGATTTTAAGATGTCAAACAATATTTCTCATTGTCATGAAAGGTTGCTAGATTGTTCCCAGTGTTTGATCTAAAGCATTCTGGGAAATATATAAACATTTAAAACATTTTATTTATCTAGGCAAGTCAGTTAAGAACAAATTCTTATTTACAATGACGGCCTACAGGGGAACAGTGGGTTAACTGCCTTATTCAGGGGTAAAATTACAGATTTGTTTAGCTCGGGGATTCGATCCAGCAACCTTTCGGTTACTGGCCCAACGCTCTAACCACTAGGCTACCTGCCACCCCAAAAACATGAAAAACCGGTCCATTTGTTCTCCATGACCTTGAATGTACAATGGTAGGAATACACACAGTATAAAGACAAAAGGTTTTCTGAAGTACTCTGGAAGATGAATGAAATGTGATGTTGCTGCATCAGCCCTGAATCTCCCCAGAACCAAGTTAGCTAAGGAAGGTTAGTGACGTTTCTTTCCATTCAAGTGTTTTTAAGGTTTTCATCACTTTATCTTCTGTTGTTGCTTCTAAGAACGCTCTGCTAGATATTGAACTGCTTGAGCTGAGGAGGCCTACTTGTTAGGGGTATATAGAATATACAGAGCACGACAGCTGGCTGACTCACATAACAGATCACTTTACATTTCATATTCATCTTTTACTAGGATCCATCCATCAACACCTGAATCCAAAACTGCATCTCTTCATAATCATCATCACCATCATCCTCACCACCATCATCCTCACCACCATCATAACCCTCATCATCATCCTCATCATCACCACATCATAATTTGATTGTATCATTTTATTCAACCTTTATTTAACTAGGCAAGTAAATTAACCCTTCTCCTGCAATTTCTTGGGTCCCCCTCAAAATCCGTCTGTTTAGGCTAAAAGATATCTGTTTTGCATGGGCTGTACCTCAATCCACCACATCCACCGATATCGCAATTCCTCATCTGCGGTGAAAGGTGGCAGAGATAGAGCGGTGTTTATCAGACCATGGAAAGATGAGACTCTCACAAACACAAACGGTGATCATCTGTTTTACGACTCACGGGACTTGTCCGAAGTCGGTACAACCTCTTCTGAAAACCTCTGTCTGTAGCGGCTGAACAGTTTGGGCTAGAGACTAATATAAAAGGTCTCTGGCGAATACCCTTCTGTACATGTCGGATGTTCTGCTCCAGAACGTCCACAAGACTTGTCTGAAGGTCCCCAGGTCCCCGGAACTATTTTTTTTTTTTTTATCTACGGAAGTATATATGGAGAGAGTTTAGTGCATAAAATAAGGAGTTAAATATATGTAAAAATACAGTGGGGAGAACAAGTATTTGATACACCGCCGATTTTGCAGGTTTTCCTACTTACAAAGCATGTAGAGGTCTGTAATTTTTATCATAGGTACACTTCAACTGTGAGAGACAGAATCTAAAACAAAAATCCAGAAAATCACATTGTATAATTTTTAAGTATTTAATTTGCATTTTATTGCATGACATAAGTATTTGATACATCAGAAAAGCAGAACTTAATATTTGGTACAGAAACCTTTGTTTGCAATTACAGCGTTCATACGTTTCCTGTAGTTCTTGACCAGGTTTGCACACACTGCAGCAGGGATTTTGGCCCACTCCTCCATACAGACCTTCTCCAGATCCTTCAGGTTTCGGGGCTGTCGCTGGGCAATACGGACTTTCAGCTCCCTCCAAAGATTTTCTATTGGGTTCAGGTCTGGAGACTGTCTAGGCCACTCCAGGACCTTGAAATGCTTCTTACGGAGCCACTCCTTAGTTGCCCTGGCTGTGTGTTTCGGGTCGTTGTCATGCTGGAAGACCCAGCCACGACCCATCTTCAATGCTCTTACTGAGGGAAGGAGTTTGTTGGCCAAGATCTCGCGATACTTGGCCCCATCCATCCTCCCCTCAATACAGTGCAGTCGTCCTGTCCCCTTTGCAGAAAAGCATCCCCAAAGAATGATGTTTCCACCTCCATGCTTCACGGTTGGGATGGTGTTCTTGGGGTTGTACTCATCCTTCTTCTTCCTCCAAACACGGCGAGTGGAGTTTAGACCAAAAAGCTCTATTTTTGTCTCATCAGACCACATGACCTTCTCCCATTCCTCCTCTGGATCATCCAGATGGTCATTGGCAAACTTCAGACGGGCCTGGACATGCACTGGCTTGAGCAGGGGGACCTTGCGTGCACTGCAGGATTTTAATCCATGACGGCGTAGTGTGTTACTAATGGTTTTCTTTGAGACTGTGGTCCCAGCTCTCTTCAGGTCATTGACCAGGTCCTGCCGTGTAGTTCTGGGCTGATCCCTCACCTTCTTCATGATCATTGATGCCCCACGAGGTGAGATCTTGCATGGAGCCCCAGACCGAGGGTGATTGACCGTCATCTTGAACTTCTTCCATTTTCTAATAATTGCGCCAACAGTTGTTGCCTTCTCACCAAGCTGTTTTTCTATTGTCCTGTAGCCCATCCCAGCCTTGTGCAGGTCTACAATTTTATCCCTGATGTCCTTACACAGCTCTCTGGTCTTGGCCATTGTGGAGAGGTTGGAGTCTGTTTGATTGAGTGTGTGGACAGGTGTCTTTTATACAGGTAACGAGTTCAAACAGGTGGAGTTAATACAGGTAATGAGTGGAGAACAGGAGGGCTTCTCAAAGAAAAACTAACAGGTCTGTGAGAGCCGGAATTCTTACTGGTTGGTAGGTGATCAAATACTTATGTCATGCAATAAAATGCAAATTAATTACTTAAAAATCATACAATGTGATTTTCTGGATTTTTGTTTTAGATTCCATCTCTCACAGTTGAAGTGTACCTATGATAAAAATTACAGACCTCTACATGCTTTGTAAGTAGGAAAACCTACAAAATTGACAGTGTATCAAATACTTGTTCTCCCCACTGTATATATATAAATAGTTTCCTGGTCTTTCTTCTATCTCTCAGATTTAGGACAGACACTTCAGAACAAACTTCCTTTAGATTTTTGGGGGGCGTATCTGTTATTCATTGTGTTTCTATTGGTTAATAGCAGTAAGGACTATCTGTTATTCATTGTGTTTCTATTGGCTAATAGCAGTAAGGACTGTTGTTCATTGTGTTTCTATTGGTTAATAGCAGTAAGGACTATCTGTTGTTCATTGTGTTTCTATTGGTTAATAGCAGTAAGGACTATCTGTTATTCATTGTGTTTCTATTGGTTAATAGCAGTAAGGACTATCTGTTATTCATTGTGTTTCTATTGGTTAATAGCAGTAAGGACTATCTGTTATTCATTGTGTTTCTATTGGTTAATAGCAGTAAGGACTATCTGTTATTCATTGTGTTTCTATTGGTTAATAGCAGTAAGGACTATCTGTTATTCATTGTGTTTCTATTGGTTAATAGCAGTAAGGACTATCTGTTATTCAGTGTGTTTCTATTGGTTAATAGCAGTAAGGACTATCTGTTATTCATTGTGTTTCTATTGGTTAATAGCAGTAAGGACTATCTGTTATTCATTGTGTTTCTATTGGTTAATAGCAGTAAGGACTATCTGTTGTTCATTGTGTTTCTATTGGTTAATAGCAGTAAGGACTTTCTGTTATTCATTGTGTTTCTATTGGCTAATAGCAGTAAGGACTATCTGTTGTTCCATGTAGTAAATATGTTATTCAATTCATTTGTATGGGATAATAGCATTAATTAAGGCCAAACATCATTTTTCATCTGAGAGATTTGTCATTAAACAGTCTCCATATATACAGTACTTCCATAATTTTTTCCCGGGGGACCTTCAGATGAGTCTTGTGAGGTCTGTGGGCGTCCTATAGCCAGCCAACATGTACGTGTTCCTGAGAGTCTCACCTTTACACAGAGGGGTCATATTAATGAGTAGCCCAAACTGGTTGAATGCTGCAGACAGAAGTTAACAGATCGGCTGTACCGACTTCAGATGAGTCCTAAGACGCTTATGGTGGTGATAGAGCAAAACGGAGAACACCACCGTGTTCGTGAGAGTCTCATCTTTCCATAGAGGGGTCTCTAGCATAAACTGACGTATTTATGTATTATGCTAATTAGATTTTCACAGGGGCGCGGAAATCGACCTTAAGGGGTCATTACACACACCGAGTCTCTCAATGGGAGACTGCATGATGCTGACTGCTCCGGTATTACAGTAGGACACCCATTGTGAACATTTCATTTGAAAGTTAAACACTTTCCACAATGCAGCGCAACACAGCAGGAACCATCTTGTTTCTGTGTTCATCCATAAAACACAACAGAGCCTGGGGGGATGGTGGAGGAGAGGGGAGAAGAGAAGAGAGGATACGAGTGGAGGAGAGGGAGAAATGTGAGGTGAGCGGGGAGGAGAGAGGAGAAGAGGGGAGGAAAGAGGGTTTAGATGAGGTGGAGGGTAGAGAGGAGAGGAGAGAAGGAGAGGGTAGAGAGGAGAGGTGGAGGGGAGTAGAGGGGAGGAGAGGTAGAGGGGAGAAGAGGAGAGGGGAGGAAAGGAGGAGGAGAGGGGTGGAGAGATGGGACGAGAGGGGAGGAGGAGATGAGAGGTGAGATCAATCAAAAACAAACCTACTTTAAGCACCAAATGAAAAAAAAAGGTTGTGTCTGTGTCTACAGAATACTGTGAAGGGGCTGAGGAGGAGGAGGAGGGCTGAGGAGGAACCTACTGGAAAAAACAGAGGACCACCTTCACCATCATAATGAAAATAAAGCCCTCTCATCCATCCAAATAGACTATGGATTATATTTATGTGGTCTCATGTCTATAGTAGACTGTATATATTATATGTATATGGTCTCATGTCTATAGTAGACTGTATAGATTATATTTATGTGGTCTCATGTCTATAGTAGACTGTATAGATTATATTTATATGGTCTCATGTCTATAGTAGACTGTATAGATTATAATTATATGGTCTCAAGTCTATAGTAGACTGTATAGATTATATTTATGTGGTCTCATGTCTATAGTAGACTGTATAGATTATATTTATATGGTCTCAAGTCTATAGTAGACTGTATATATTATATTTATATGGTCTCATGTCTATAGTAGACTGTATAGATTATATTTATATGGTCTCATGTCTATAGTAGACTGTATATATTATATTTATATGGTCTCATGTCTATAGTAGACTGTATAGATTATATTTATATGGTCTCATGTCTATAGTAGACTGTATAGATTATATTTATGTGGTCTCATGTCTATAGTAGACTGTATAGATTATATTTATATGGTCTCATGTCTATAGTAGACTGTATAGATTATATTTATGTGGTCTCATGTCTATAGTAGACTGTATAGATTATATTTATGTGGTCTCATGTCTATAGTAGACTGTATAGATTATATTTATATGGTCTCATGTCTATAGTAGACTGTATAGATTATATTTATATGGTCTCATGTCTATAGTAGACTGTATAGATTATATTTATGTGGTCTCATGTCTATAGTAGACTGTATAGATTATATTTATATGGTCTCATGTCTACAGTAGACTGTATAGATTATATTTATGTGGTCTCATGTCTATAGTAGACTGTATAGATTATATTTATATGGTCTCATGTCTATAGTAGACTGTATAGATTATATTTATGTGGTCTCATGTCTATAGTAGACTGTATAGATTATATTTATAGTGGTCTCATGTCTATAGTAGACTGTATAGATTATATGTATATGGTCTCATGTCTATAGTAGACTGTATAGATTATATTTATGTGGTCTCATGTCTATAGTAGACTGTATAGATTATATTTATGTGGTCTCATGTCTATAGTAGACTGTATAGATTATATTTATATGGTCTCATGTCTATAGTAGACTGTATAGATTATATTTATATGGTCTCATGTCTATAGTAGACTGTATAGATTATATTTATGTGGTCTCATGTCTATAGTAGACTGTATAGGTTATATTTATGTGGTCTCATGTCTATAGTAGACTGTATAGATTATATTAATATGGTCTCATGTCTATAGTAGACTGTATAGATTATATTTATGTGGTCTCATGTCTGTAGTAGACTGTATAGATTATATTTATATGGTCTCATGTCTATAGTAGACTGTATAGATTATATTTATGTGGTCTCATGTCTATAGTAGACTGTATAGATTATATTTATATGGTCTCATGTCTATAGTAGACTGTATAGATTATATTTATATGGTCTCATGTCTATAGTAGACTGTATAGATTATATTTATATGGTCTCATGTCTATAGTAGACTGTATAGATTATATTTATGTGGTCTCATGTCTATAGTAGACTGTATAGATTATATTTATGTGGTCTCATGTCTATAGTAGACTGTATAGATTATATTTATATGGTATCATGTCTATAGTAGACTGTATAGATTATATTTATATGGTCTCATGTCTATAGTAGACTGTATAGATTATATTTATGTGGTCTCATGTCTGTAGTAGACTGTATATATTATATTTATGTGGTCTCATGTCTATAGTAGACTGTATAGATTATATTTATGTGGTTTCATGTCTATAGTAGACTGTATAGATTATATTTATGTGGTCTCATGTCTGTAGTAGACTGTATATATTATATTTATATGGTCTCATGTCTATAGTAGACTGTATAGATTATATTTATGTGGTCTCATGTCTATAGTAGACTGTATAGATTATATTTATGTGGTTTCATGTCTATAGTAGACTGTATAGATTATATTTATGTGGTCTCATGTCTATAGTAGACTGTATATATTATATTTATATGGGTTCATGTCTATAGTAGACTGTATAGATTATATTTATGTGGTTTCATGTCTATAGTAGACTGTATAGATTATATTTATGTGGTCTCATGTCTATAGTAGACTGTATATATTATATGTATATGGTCTCATGTCTATAGTAGACTGTATAGATTATATTTATATGGTCTCATGTCTATAGTAGACTGTATATATTATATTTATATGGTCTCATGTCTATAGTAGACTGTTTAAGGGCTGAGGAGGAACCCACTGGATATAAAGGTACAGAAACACAACAACATGATTACCTGTGCTTGTATGATGCTTTCCTAACATATTATAGCGTCACGTGATGCTTCCATAACATATTATAGCTTCACGTGATGCTTTCATAACATATTATAACATATTATATGACATATTATCACATCACACGAAGAGCACAGTCTTAAACACAGTGCAGTCTGATCTGTGGCAGACAGACAGCAGAGGGATGGGAGCCGGCGCCGAAAAGAGATGGCTGCCTCGCTTCGTGTTCCTTGGAAAATATGCAGTATTTTGTTTTTTTACGTGTTATTTCTTACATCGGTACCCCGGGTAATCTTAGGTTTCATTACATACAGTCGGGAGGAACTACTGAATATACGATTAACGTCAACTCATCATCGTTCCTACCAGGAATATGACTTTC
Organism: Salvelinus alpinus; assembly: GCF_045679555.1. Taxonomy (NCBI): domain Eukaryota; kingdom Metazoa; phylum Chordata; class Actinopteri; order Salmoniformes; family Salmonidae; genus Salvelinus; species Salvelinus alpinus. The sequence continues at coordinate 98,499,106 of NC_092088.1, forward strand.
CCGAAACGGATCCAGTGTTTTGCCTTCCACACAATACAATGGATCTGATCCCAGCCGGCGACCCTGTGCGACGCCGAAAAAGGGGAAAACGTGGCGGTCTCGTGGTCAGGCTTCGGAGACGGGCACATCGCGCTCCACTCCCTAGCATACTACTCGCCAATGTCCAGTCTCTTGACAATAAGGTTGATGAAATCCGAGCACGGGTAGCATTCCAGAGAGACATCAGGGATTGCAACGTGCTCTGCTTCACGGAAACATGGCTAACTCAAGGGACGCTAACGGAGTCGGTGCAGCCAGCTGGTTTCTTCATGCATCGCGCCGACAGAAACAAACATCTTTCCGGTAAGAAGAGGGGCGGGGGGGTATGCCTTATGATTAACGAGAAGTGGTGTGATCATCATAACAACACACAAGAACTCAAGTCGTTCTGTTCACCTGATCTAGAACTCCTCACAATCAAATGTCGACCGCATTATCTACCAAGGGAATTCTCGTCAATCATAATCACAGCCGTATACATTCCCCCCCAAGCAGACACATCGATGGCCCTGAACGAACTTTATCTGACTCTTTGTAAACTGGAAACCACACACCCTGAGGCTGCATTCATCGTAGCTGGGGATTTTAACAAGGCTAATCTAAAAACAAAACTCCCTAAATTCTATCAGCATATCGATTGTGCTACCAGGGCTGGAAAAACACTAGACCATTGTTATACTAATTTCCGCGACGCTTATAAGGCCCTCCCCCGCCCCCCTTTCGGAAAAGCTGACCACGACTCCATTTTGTTGATTCCAGCCTACAAACAAAAACTCAAACAACAAGCTCCCGCGCTCAGGTCTGTTCAACGCTGGTCCGACCAATCTGAATCCACGCTTCAAGACTGCTTCGATCACGCGGATTGGAATATGTTCCGCATCGCGTCCAACAACAATATTGACGAATATGCTGATTCGGTGAGCGAGTTCATTAGGAAGTGCATTGACGATGTCGTACCCACAGCAACGATAAAAACATTCTCAAACCAGAAACCGTGGATTGACGGCAGCATTCGCGTGAAACTGAAAGCGCGAACCACTGCTTTTAACCAGGGCAAGGTGACCGGAAGCATGACCGAATACAAACAGTGTAGCTATTCTCTCCGCAAGGCAATCAAACAGGCTAAGTCTCAGTACAGAGACAAAATCGAGTCGAAATTCAACAGCTCAGACACAAGAGGTATGTGGCAGGGTCTACAGTCAATCACGGATTACAAAAAGAAAACCAGCCCCGTCGAGGACCAGGATGTCTTGCTCCCAGACAGGCTAAACAACTTTTTTGCCCGCTTTGAGGACAATACAGTGCCACTGACACGGCCCCCTACCAAAACCTGCGGGCTCTCCTTCACTGCAGCCGAGGTGAGTAAAACATTTAAACGTGTTAACCCTCGCAAGGCTGCAGGCCCAGACGGCATTCCCAGCCGCGTCCTCAGAGCATGCGCAGACCAGCTGGCTGGTGTGTTTACGGACATATTCAATCAATCCTTATCCCAGTCTGCTGTTCCCACATGCTTCAAGAGGGCCACCATTGTTCCTGTTCCCAAGAAAGCTAAGGTAACTGAGCTAAACGACTACCGCCCCGTAGCACTCACTTCCGTCATCATGAAGTGCTTTGAGAGACTAGTCAAGGACCATATCACCTCCACCCTACCGGACACCCTAGACCCACTCCAATTTGCTTACCGACCCAATAGGTCCACAGACGACGCAATCGCAACCACACTGCACACTGCCCTAACCCATCTGGACAAGAGGAATACCCATGTGAGAATGCTGTTCATCGATTACAGCTCAGCATTTAACACCATAGTACCCTCCAAACTCGTCATCAAGCTCGAGACCCTGGGTCTCGACCCCGCCCTGTGCAACTGGGTCCTGGACTTCCTGACGGGCCGCCCCCAGGTGGTGAGGGTAGGTAACAACATCTCCACCCCGCTGATCCTCAACACTGGGGCCCCACAAGGGTGCGTTCTGAGCCCTCTCCTGTACTCCCTGTTCACCCACGACTGCGTGGCCATGCACGCCTCCAACTCAATCATCAAGTTTGCGGATGACACTACAGTGGTAGGCTTGATCACCAACAACGACGAGACGGCCTACAGGGAGGAGGTGAGGGCCCTCGGAGTGTGGTGTCAGGAAAATAACCTCATACTCAACGTCAACAAAACAAAGGAGATGATTGTGGACTTCAGGAAACAGCAGAGGGAGCACCCCCCTATCCACATCGACGGGTCAGTAGTGGAGAAGGTGGAAAGTTTTAAGTTCCTCGGTGTACACATCACGGACAAACTGAACTGGTCCACCCACACAGACAGCGTTGTGAAGAAGGCGCAGCAGCGCCTCTTCAACCTCAGGAGGCTGAAGAAATTCGGCTTGTCACCAAAAGCACTCACAAACTTCTACAGATGCACAATCGAGAGCATCCTGTCGGGCTGTATCACCGCCTGGTACGGCAACTGCTCCGCCCACAACCGTAAGGCTCTCCAGAGGGTAGTGAGGTCTGCAGAACGCATCACCAGGGGCAAACTACCTGCCCTCCAGGACACCTACACCACCCGATGTCACAGGAAGGCCATAAAGATCATCAAGGACAACAACCACCCAAGCCACTGCCTGTTCACCCCGCTATCATCCAGAAGGCGAGGTCAGTACAGGTGCATCAAAGCAGGGACCGAGAGACTGAAAAACAGCTTCTATCTCAAGGCCATCAGACTGTTAAACAGCCACCACTAACATTTAGCGGCCGCTGCCAACATACTGACTCAACTCCAGCCACTTTAAAAATGGGAATTGATGGAAATTATGTAAAAATGTACCACTAGCCACTTTAAGCAATGCCACTTAATACAATGTTTACATACCCTACATTACCCATCTCATATGTATATATACTGTACTCTATATCATCTACTGCATCTTGCCATCTTTATGCAATACATGTACCACTAGCCACTTTAAACTATGCCACTTTATGTTTACATACCCTACAGTACTCATCTCATATGTATATACCGTACTCTATACCATCTACTGCATCTGCCATGCCGTTCTGTACCACCACTCATCCATATATCTTTATGTACATATTCTTTATCCCTTTACACTTGTGTGTGTGTGTAAGGTAGTAGTGTGGAATTGTTAGGTTAGATTACTGTTGGTTATTACTGCATTGTCGGAACTAGAAGCACAAGCATTTCGCTACACTCGCATTAACATCTGCTAACCATGTGTATGTGACTAATAAAATTTGATTTGATTTGATTTGATTTGAGATATGAGCTGCTGGACGGAGGATTGTTCAACAATCAAACAGTGATGGTCACCTTCTCAAATGGCACCCTATTCCCTATATAGTGCACTACTTTAGACCGATGCCAATAGGGCTTTAGTCAAAGGTAGCATACTATATATCCGTATTTCGGATGGGACGATAAACGGGTGTCCTGACTCTCTGTGGTCACTAAAGATCCCACGGGACTTATCGTAAGAGTAGGGGTTTTAACCCCGGTGTCCTGGCTAAATTCCCAATCTGGTCCTCATACCATCACGGTCACCTAATCATCCCCAGCTTACAATTGTCTCATTCATCCCCCCTCCTCTCCCCTGTCACTATTCCCCAGGTCGTTGCTGTCAATGAGAACATGTTATCAGTCAACTTACCTGGTAGAATAAGGGTTAAATCAAATGAAAATACAGAGAATATGGTGCCATGTGAAATGCAGTCAGGGACCAACCAAAGGCTGTTTCTCCCTTTCTCTCCAGTCAGTCTGACAACGCATCTTTAACTCAACAAGTGAAGCTGATGGTAACTAAGGAACAAGGACCGCAGCAGTTTGATGAGGTCGAGTAGGGCTGTGACCCAAAATGGCACCCTAGTCCCTTTAATAGTGCACTACTTTTGACCAGGGTCCATAGGGCTCTGTTTATAAGCAGTGCAGTATGTAGGGTATAGGGTAGCATTGGGGATGCAGCCGCAGGACTTCACCTTGTCAGCAGTCTGCTGAGAGACATGGTCTCATTAAAGAGGAAGATCCCTCCCATAAGCCTGTGATCCACAGCGAGGTGCTAGCCACAGAACAGACAAGTATTCAATCATCCAGACAAGTAATTGATTGTATAATTACAACACAACACTGCACTGCATGCCCACCCGTCTGTCAGACAGTCGACACTGTCCAAGGGATTTCAGTTTCCAGCCTGGAGGCTTTTACAAACTGAAGGCTAGCGCAGCTGAAGAAAATGCAATGGGTGGGTGAAAGTGATGGATGGACTGTCATGGGCTGGCTGGAGAAATGCACTATTAGGGATTTAAAAACTACTTCCTGTCAAGTATCTTAGAAGGAAAAGTCTCTGTAGTGTAGTTGTTTTTTCATGATGCTGCTGTTAGGAAAGCATTTAGGAAGAACTAAAAATCACACAGCTGCGAGTTTGTTCATTGAAATGTCAACAGAATATAAACTGTATATGACCCACTGAAGAGGATACATACTGTACATGACTCACTGAAGAGGATACATACTATATATGACCCACTGTATAGAGGATACATACTGTATATGTCCCACTGTAAAGAGGATACATACTGTATATGACATACTGAAGAGGATACATACTATATATGACCCACTGTATAGAGGATACATACTGTATATGACCCACTGTAAAGAGGATACATACTGTATATGACCCACTGTATAGAGGATACATACTGTATATGACCCACTGTATAGAGGATACATACTGTATATGACCCACTGTATAGAGGATACATACTGTATATGACCCACTTTAAAGAGGATACATACTGTATATGTCCCACTGTAAAGAGGATACATACTGTATATGACCCACTGAAGAGGATACATACTGTATATGACCCACTGTAGAGGATACATACTGTATATGACCCACTGAAGAGGATACATACTGTAAATGACCCACTGTGAAGAGGATACATACTGTAAATTACCCTCTGTATAGAGGATACATACTGTATATGCCCCACTGTATAGAGGATGCATACTGTATATAACCCACTGTATAGAGGATACATACTGTATATGACCCACTGAAGAGGATACATACTGTATATGACCCACTGAAGAGGATACATACTGTATATGACCCACTGTATAGAGGATACATACTGTATATGACCCACTGTATAGAGGATACATACTGTATATGACCCACTGAAGACGATACATACTGTATATGACCCACTGAAGAGGATACATACTGTATATGACCCACTGTAAAGAGGATACATACTGTAAATGACCCACTGTAAAGAGGATACATACTGTAAATGACCCACTGAAGAGGATACATACTGTATATGACACACTGAAGAGGATACATACTGTATATGACCCACTGTAAAGAGGATACATACTGTAAATGACCCACTGTGAAGAGGATACATACTGTAAATTACCCACTGAAGAGGATACATACTGTATATGACCCACTGTATAGAGGATACATACTGTATATGACACACTGAAGAGGATACATACTGTATATGACCCACTGTATAGAGGATACATACTGTATATGACCCACTGTATAGAGGATACATACTGTATATGACACACTGTATAGAGGATACATACTGTATATGTCCCACTGTAAAGAGGATACATACTGTATATGACCCACTGAAGAGGATACATACTGTATATGACCCACTGAAGAGGATACATACTGTATATGACCCACTGAAGAGGATACATACTGTAAATGACCCACTGTGAAGAGGATACATACTGTAAATTACCCACTGTATAGAGGATACATACTGTATATGACCCACTGTATAGAGGATGCATACTGTATATAACCCACTGTATAGAGGATACATACTGTATATGACCCACTGAAGAGGATATATACTGTATATGACCCACTGAAGAGGATACATACTGTATATGACCCACTGTATAGAGGATACATACTGTATATGACCCACTGTATAGAGGATACATACTGTATATGACCCACTGTATAGAGGATACATACTGTATATGACCCACTGTATAGAGGATACATACTGTATATGACCCACTGTATAGAGGATACATACTGTATATGACCCACTGTAAAGAGGATACATACTGTATATGACCCACTGAAGAGGATACATACTGTATATGACCCACTGAAGAGGATACATACTGTATATGACCCACTGTAAAGAGGATACATACTGTAAATGACCCACTTCGAAGAGGATACATACAGTAAATTACCCACTGAAGAGGATACATACTGTATATGACCCACTGTATAGAGGATACATACTGTATATGACCCACTGTAAAGGAGATACATACTGTATATGACCCACTGTAAAGAGGATACATACTGTATATGACCCACTGTATAGAGGATACATACTGTATATGACCCACTGTATAGAGGATACATACTGTATATGACCCACTGTATAGAGGATACATACTGTATATGACCCACTGTATAGAGGATACATACTGTATATGACCCACTGTATAGAGGATACATACTGTATATGACCCACTGAAGAGGATACATACTGTATATGACCCACTGAAGAGGATACATACTATATATGACCCACTGTATAGAGGATACATACTGTATATGACCCACTGTAAAGAGGATACATACTATATATGACCCACTGAAGAGGATACATACTGTATATGACCCACTGAAGAGGATACATACTGTATATGACCCACTGAAGAGGATACATACTGTATATGACCCACTGTAAAGGAGATACATACTGTATATGACCCACTGTAAAGAGGATACATACTGTATATGACCCACTGTATAGAGGATACATACTGTATATGACCCACCGAAGAGGATACATACTGTACATGACCCACTGTATAGAGGATACATACTGTCTATGACCAACTGTATAGAGGATACATACTGTATATGACCCACTGAAGAGGATACATACTGTATATGACCCACTGAAGAGGATACATACTGTATATGACCCACTGTAAAGAGGATACATACTGTATATGACCCACTGTAAAGAGGATACATACTGTATATGTCCCACTGTAAAAAGGATACATACCGTATATGACCCACTGTAAAGAGGATACATACTGTATATGACCCACTGTAAAGAGGATACATACTGTATATGTCCCACTGTAAAGAGGATACATACTATATATGACCCACTGTATAGAGGATACATACTGTATATGACCCACCGAAGAGGATACATACTGTATATGACCCACTGTATAGAGGATACATACTGTATATGACCAACTGTATAGAGGATACATACTGTATATGACCCACTGAAGAGGATACATACTGTATATGTCCCACTGTAAAGAGGATACATACTGTATATGTCCCACTGTAAAAAGGATACATACTGTATATGACCCACTGTAAAGAGGATACATACTGTATATGACCCACTGTAAAGAGGATACATACTGTATATGACCCACTGAAGAGGATACATACTGTATATGACCCACTGTAAAGAGGATACATACTGTATATGACCCACTGTAAAGAGGATACATACTGTATATGACCCACTGTAAAGAGGATACATACTGTATATGTCCCAATGTAAAGCGTTTTATGATGTAAAGCTGGAGATAAAATATGAAATTGATTAGCCTCAAGATGTCCCTGAGTTCCTAATTATAGTGAAACCCTGAGCCATTCATTACTTCTGAGACATTCATTTCAATACCTTACAGACTACTAACTCATATAGCATGTTGCGCTTGTTCTGAGGGCGTATACAGCTTCTCAACATTGAAGACATATCACCAAGCTTACAAAAGAACTAAGGTGTAGAAAATCATTCAAGTGAACCGGCAATAAAAAACACCCACAGGACCAGGACCAATATACAGGACCAATATACAGGACCCAATATACAGGACCAATATACAGGACCAATATACAGGACCAATATACAGGACCAGGACCAATATACAGGACCAATATACAGGACCAATACACAGGACCAGGACCCAATATACAGGACCAATACACAGGACCAATACACAGGACCAGGACCAATATACAGGACCAATATACAGGACCCATATACAGGACCCATATACAGGACCAATATACAGGACCAATATACAGGACCAATATACAGGACCAGGACCAATATACAGGACCCAATACACAGGACCAATATACAGGACCCAATACACAGGACCAATATACAGGACCAATATACAGGACCCAATATACAGGACCAATATACAGGACCCAACATACAGGACCAATATACAGGACCCAATATACAGGACCAATACACAGGACCAATACACAGGACCAGGACCAATATACAGGACCAATATACAGGACCCAATATACAGGACCCAATATACAGGACCCAATATACAGGACCAATATACAGGACCAATATACAGGACCAATATACAGGACCCAATATACAGGACCCAATATACAGGACCAATATACAGGACCAATATACAGGACCCAATATACAGGACCCAATATACAGGACCCAATATACAGGACCCAATATACAGGACCCAATATACAGGACCCAATATACAGGACCAATATACAGGACCAATATACAGGACCATTATACAGGACCAATATACAGGACCAATATACAGGACCAATATACAGGACCAATATACAGGACCAATATACAGGACCAGGACCAATATACAGGACCAAGACCAGTATACAGGACCCAATATACAGGACCAATATACAGGACCAGGACCAATATACAGGACCAAGACCAGTATACAGGACCCAATATACAGGACCAATATACAGGACCAATATACAGCACCCAATATACAGGACCAATATACAGGAACCAATATACAGGACCAATATACAGGACCAATATACAGGACCAGGACCAATATACAGGACCAATATACAGGACCAATATACAGGACCCAATATACAGGACCAATATACAGGACCAGGACCAATATACAGGACCAAGACCAGTATACAGGACCCAATATACAGGACCGAATATACAGGACCGAATATACAGGACCAATATACAGGACCAGGACCAATATACAGGACCAATATACAGGACCAGGACCAATATTCAGGACCAATATACAGGACCAATATACAGGACCCAATATACAGGACCCAATATACAGGACCGAATATACAGGACCAATATACAGGACCAGGACCAATATACAGGACCAATATACAGGACCAATATACAGGACCCAATATACAGGACCAATATACAGGACCAGGACCAATATACAGGACCAATATACAGGACCCAATATACAGGACCAATATACAGGACCAGGACCAATATACAGGACCAAGACCAGTATACAGGACCCAATATACAGGACCAATATACAGGACCAATATACAGGACCAATATACAGGACCCAATATACAGGACCAGGACCAATATACAGGACCAATATACAGGACCAGGACAAATATACAGGACCCAATACACAGGACCAATACATTGGACCCAATACACAGGACCAAAATACAGGACCCATATACAGGACCCAATAGACAGGACCAATATACAGGACCAATATACAGGACCAGGACCAATATACAGGACCCAATACACAGGACCAATATACAGGACCCAATACACAGGACCAATATACAGGACCAATATACAGGACCAATATACAGGACCAATATACAGGACCAGGACCAATACACAGGACCAAAATACAGGACCCATATACAGGACCCAATAGACAGGACCAATATACAGGACCAATATACAGGACCAGGACCAATATACAGGACCCAATACACAGGACCAATATACAGGACCCAATACACAGGACCAATATACAGGACCAATATACAGGACCAGGACCAATACACAGGACCAAAATACAGGACCCAATAGACAGGACCAATATACAGGACCAATATACAGGACCAGGACCAATATACAGGACCCAATACACAGGACCAATATACAGGACCCAATACACAGGACCAATATACAGGACCAATATACAGGACCAATATACAGGACTAGGACCAATATACAGGACCCAATATACAGGACCAATATACAGGACCCAATATACAGGACCAATATACAGGACCCAATATACAGGACCAATATACAGGACCAGGACCAATATACAGGACCAATATACAGGACCAATATACAGGCCCATTATACAGGACCAGGACCAATATACAGGACCCAATATACAGGACCAATATACAGGACCAGGACCAATATACAGGACCCAATATACAGGACCAATATACAGGACCCAATACACAGGACCAATATACAGGCCCAATATACAGGACCAGGACCAACATACAGGACCAATATACAGGACCCAATATACAGGACCAATATACAGGACCAGGACCAATATACAGGACCCAATATACAGGACCAATATACAGGACCCAATATACAGGACCAATATACAGGACCAATATACTGGACCAATATACAGGACCAATATACAGGACCAATACACAGGACCAATTTACAGGACCAGGACCAATATACAGGACCCAATATATAGGACCAATATACAGGACTAGAACCAATGTACAGGACCCATATACAGGACCAATAAACATGATCAGGACCAATATACAGGACCCAATATACAGGACCAATATACAGGACCAATATACAGGACCCAATATACAGGACCAATATACAGGACCCAATATACAGGACCAGGACCAATATACAGGACCAATATACAGGACCCAATATACAGGACCCAATATACAGGACCAGGACCAATATACAGGACCCAATATACAGGACCAATATACAGGATCAATATACAGGACCCAACATACAGGACCAATATACAGGACCAATATACAGGACCAGGACCAATATACAGGAAAAATATACATGACCCAACATACAGGACCAATATACAGGACCCAATATACAGGACCAGGACCAATATACAGGAAAAATATACAGGACCCAATATACAGGACCCAATATACAGGATCAATATACAGGACCAATATACAGGACCAGGACCAATATACAGGACCCAATATACAGGACCAATATACAGGATCAATATACAGGACCCAACATACAGGACCAATATACAGGACCAATATACAGGACCAGGACCAATATACAGGAAAAATATACAGGACCCAACATACAGGACCAATATACAGGACCCAATATACAGGACCAGGACCAATATACAGGAAAAATATACAGGACCCAATATACAGGACCCAATATACAGGATCAATATACAGGACCAGGACCAATATACAGGACCCAATATACAGGACCAATATACAGGATCAATATACAGGACCAATATACAGGACCAATATACAGGACCCAATATACAGGACCAATATACAGGATCAATATACAGGACCAATATACAGGACCAATATACAGGACCAGGACCAATATACAGGACCCAATATACAGGACCAATATACAGGATCAATATACAGGACCCAATATACAGGACCCAATATACAGGACCCAATATACAGGACCAATATACAGGAACAATATACAGGACCAATATACAGGACCCAATATACAGGACCAATATACAGGACCAATATACAGGACCAATATACAGGACCAATATACAGGACCCAATATGATGACCAGCATCACACCCCATTATATCCCATAATATCGCATGCATCCCAAATGGCACCATATTCCCTATGCAGTGCACTTATTTTGACCAGGGAACTCGGTCTACAAACGTGGGCACAATCAGAATGAGGACAAGATCAGGACAAACGACTCATGTAAGAACCAGGTATAAATGGAGCTTCAAAGAATATGGTTCCATTTTGGATCACATAGAGACATCTCCATTATCACATAGAGACAACTCCATTATCACATAGAGACATCTCCATTATCACATAGAGACATCTCCATTATCACATAGAGACATCTCCATTATCACATAGATACATCTCCGTTATCACATACAGACATCCACATTATCACATAGAGACCCCTCCATTATCACATAGAGACATCTCCATAATCACACAGAGACATGTCCATAATCACATAGAGACATCTCCATTATCACATAGAGACATCTCCATTATCACATAGAGACATGATCCACATAGAGACATCTCCATTATCACATAGAGACATCTCCATAATCACATAGAGACATCTCCATTATCACATAGAGACATCTCCATAATCACATAGAGACATCCCCATTATCACATAGAGACATCTCCATTATCACATAGAGACATCTCCATTATCACATAGAGACATTCCATTATCACATAGAGACATGATATTACCACATAGAGACATCTCCATTATCACATAGAGACATCTCCATTATCACATAGAGACATCTCCATTACCACATAGAGACATCTCCATTATCACATAGAGACATGTCCATTATCACATAGAGACATCTCCAGTATCACATAGAGACATGACATTACCAAATAGAGACATCTCCATTATCACATAGAGACATCTCCAGTATCACATAGAGACATCTCCATTATCACATAGAGACATCTCCATCATCACATAGAGACATCTCCATTATCACATAGAGACATCTCCATCATCACATAGAGACATCTCCATTATCACATAGAGACATCTCCATTATCACATAGAGACATCTCCATTATCACATAGAGACATCTCCATTATCACATAGAGACATCTCCATCATCACATAGAGACATCTCCATTACCACATAGAGACATCTCCAGTATCACATAGAGACATCTCCATCATCACATAGAGACATCTCCATTATCACATAGAGACATCTCCAGTATCACATAGAGACATCTCCATTATCACATAGAGACATCTCCAGTATCACATAGAGACATCTCCATCATCACATAGAGACATCTCCAGTATCACATAGAGACATCTCCATTACCACATAGAGACATCTCCATTATCACATAGAGACATCTCCATCATCACATAGAGACATCTCCATTATCACATAGAGACATCTCCAGTATCACATAGAGACATCTCCAGTATCACATAGAGACATGTCCATTATCACATAGAGACATGTCCATTATCACATAGAGACATCTCCATCATCACATAGAGACATCTCCATTACCACATAGAGACATCTCCAGTATCACATAGAGACATCTCCAGTATCACATAGAGACATGTCCATTATCACATAGAGACATGTCCATTATCACATAGAGACATCTCCATCATCACATAGAGACATCTCCATTACCACATAGAGACATCTCCAGTATCACATAGAGACATCTCCAGTATCACATAGAGACATGTCCATTATCACATAGAGACATGTCCATTATCACATAGAGACATCTCCAGTATCACATAGAGACATCTCCATTACCACATAGAGACATCTCCATTATCACATAGAGAGATCTCCGTTATCACATCGAGACATCTCCATTATCACATAGAGACAACCCCATTATCACATTGGATCATCTCCTAAAGTGAACATAGTCTTTTGTCTACATCCAAAATGGCACCCTATTCCCTATGTAGTGCACTCTGCTCAAAAGTAGGGCTCTGGTCAAAAGTAGTGCGTGGTGTAGGGAATAGGGTGCCATTTGGGGCCTTTGTATCATCACATGATGGAGGTCAGATGAGAATCATGTAAATGTGATATAGAAAGAGAATAGGTGGAATCCTAGTCAGCTGTACAACTGAATGCCTTCAACTGAAATGTGTCTTCCGCATTTAACCCAACCCCTCTGAATCAGAGAGGTGCCGGGGGGTCTGCCTTAATCGACATCCACGGCGCTCGGGGAACAGTGGGTTAACGGCCTTGCCCAGGCGCGGAACAACAGATTTTTACCTTGTCATACATGACTTTCCTCATACACTACGATACCTGGACACTATGAAGTGCAGCACTAAGGCTTTGTCTGAAATGGAACACTACCCCCTATATAGTGCACTAGAGTCATATGGACCCTGGTCTGAAGGAGTGCATTAAAAGCAGCAGCGTGCCATTTGAGACTCATCCACATTTCCCAGGGTGCAACACGGCCTGGTTCAGCTCAGTGGGAGGTAGTGTTCTCCTTTAAACTCCTGATTCAGACAAACTACAACGAGACCTCAGTCTTTCCTTTAATGGTTTGTTCTCCAATGTTCCCACCTTTTTGTCATGTTTGTTTCATCAGAGCACAAAGTGCCCTTGTCGCAGAGCACTATTAGTGACTTAAAAACAACATCCAGAGCAGAGCAGACACCCAGGCCGAGTCCTAAATGACACCCTCTTTCCTATATAGTGCACTACTTTTGACCAAGGTGATTTAGTTCACAGGGCATAGAGTCTCCATGCCTACCTAATATATGCTCTGAGTATCCAGAAGAAGTGCACTATATAGGGAGCAGTGTGCCATTTGATAGTCAACCCTACATGTCAGTGTTTTGCATCACCATACTAGTTTATCTGCGAGAAGAAAAAAAAACCCTCTGGAGTCTTCCGTCCGCTTCCGTCAGATAAGCAGGAGAACGCTTCTACCCACTGACTGGTAAACGGTTCCACTTCAGCAGCCCTGAAACCAATGTATCTGAAACCAACGTATCTGAAACCGATTGTGTTTAATGAGGTTCCTGTTCACGCATGCCTCTTCCAACCCAACTCCCTCCTACACACGCACAGATGGTACGGCTCCTCCTAAAGTTTTAACAAGTAGCGTAAAATGCAGATTGACAGTGGGATGCATCCTAAATTTCCACCCTATTCCCTATGTAGTGTTATAGGGACCTGGTCAAAAGTAGTGCACTCTATAGGGAATAGAGTGCCATTTGGGACACAGTGGGAGTGCTTCTGCTATCTCTCCAGTCTACTTAAAAAGAGGGGATTAAACTTTGGGATCAGGAAGTTATTAAATATGGTAACCATTATGAGGAGAACAGCTGATAGACAGGGCTGTGGCTGAGAGGATGCAGCGGACAGGATTGTAAAGTACGGAGCAGGTAGCTAGGTAATATAACCCACCACTAACCTGATATACGTCTGGGTGACATGAGGAGAGAGTTGAGACTCCTGGAGGCAGCAGGTCTGGGTGACATGAGGAGAGAGTTGAGACTCCTGGAGGCAGCAGGTCTAGGTGACATGAGGAGAGAGTTGAGACTCCTGGAGGCAGCAGGTCTGGGTGACATGAGGAGAGAGTTGAGACTCCTGGAGGCAGCAGGTCTAGGTGACATGAGGAGAGAGTTGAGACTCCCGGAGGCAGTAGCTGGCCTAGATATGCTCATTGC
This sequence comes from Salvelinus alpinus, assembly GCF_045679555.1. Classification (NCBI taxonomy): domain Eukaryota; kingdom Metazoa; phylum Chordata; class Actinopteri; order Salmoniformes; family Salmonidae; genus Salvelinus; species Salvelinus alpinus. The sequence goes on from NC_092088.1 coordinate 98,514,446, forward strand.
CATTTGATTTGTCATCAACAATGGTTTTTCATGCCGCTGGAAAATTCCTATTTCCTCCGGAGTAAGCCAGGTGTTCTCCAGAGTGTTGTTCAAGTACGCCTAGAAACACAAGGGAGGCAGGAGCGTCAGGTACACATAGAAAAACAAAGACAGAGGCAAGTTCTTGTTCAAATAAACCGAGATAAACCTAGAAACACAGAGACAAGTTGTTGGTCAGGTAAACCTAGAGACAGAGAGACACGTTGTTGGTCAGGTAAACCTAGAGACAGAGAGACAAGTTGTTGATCAGGTAAACCTAGAGACAGAGAGACAAGTTGTTGGTCAGGTAAACCTAGAGACAGAGAGACAAGTTGTTGATCAGGTAAACCTAGAGACAGAGAGACAAGTTGTTGGTCAGGTAAACCTAGAGACAGAGAGACAAGTTGTTAATCAGGTAAACCTAGAGACAGAGAGACAAGTTGTTGATCAGGTAAACCTAGAGACAGAGAGACAAGTTGTTGGTCAGGTAAACCTAGAGACAGAGAGACAAGTTGTTGATCAGGTAAACCTAGAGACAGAGAGACAAGTTGTTGATCAGGTAAACCTAGAGACAGAGAGACAAGTTGTTAATCAGGTAAACCTAGAGACAGAGAGACAAGTTGTTGATCAGGTAAACCTAGAGACAGAGGGACAAGTTGTTGATCAGGTAAACCTAGAGACAGAGAGACACGTTGTTGGCCAGGTAAACCTAGAGACAGAGAGACAAGTTGTTGGTCAGGTAAACCTAGAGACAGAGAGACAAGTTGTTAATCAGGTAAACCTAGAGACAGAGAGACAAGTTGTTGATCAGGTAAACCTAGAGACAGAGGGACAAGTTGTTGATCAGGTAAACCTAGAGACAGAGAGACAAGTTGTTGATCAGGTAAACCTAGAGACAGAGAGACAAGTTGTTGATCAGGTAAACCTAGAGACAGAGGGACAAGTTGTTGATCAGGTAAACCTAGAGACAGAGAGACAAGTTGTTGATCAGGTAAACCTAGAGACAGAGAGACAAGTTGTTAATCAGGTAAACCTAGAGACAGAGAGACAAGTTGTTGATCAGGTAAACCTAGAGACAGAGAGACAAGTTGTTGATCAGGTAAACCTAGAGACAGAGGGACAAGTTGTTGATCAGGTAAACCTAGAGACAGAGAGACAAGTTGTTAATCAGGTAAACCTAGAGACAGAGAGACAAGTTGTTGATCAGGTAAACCTAGAGACAGAGAAGCAAGAGTTTTCAGGTAAACTGGACTTTTGTGTCTGTTTATACCTTCCAAACAGATTTCCTGAGGTAGACACACAGAGTTAAGGAAGAGTGTCTGGAAAAACCTAGAGACACAGAGAGTCACGATGTTGTTCAGGACAGCTGTTGTAAATCTTGAAACACAGAGCCGATAGGCAATTCCACTATGATGGAAAGAAAACAGGGGCCTTATACAGAGACCCTCTTCAAATTGACCTGTCCTTGACCATTACGGGGTGGCAGGTAGCCTAGTGGTTAGAGCGTTGGGCCAGTAACCGAAAGGTTGCTAGATCAAATCCCCGAGTTGACAAGGTAAATATCTGTTTTTCTGCCCCTGAACAAGACAGTTAACCCACTGTTCCTAGGCCGTCATTGTTAAGAACAAATTCTTATTAACTGACTTGCCTTGTTAAATAAAATAAAAATAGTGCTTACTGAGTCAACAGTCCTTAGTGATTACAGTGTGAACTGTCTTTGAACATTACAGTGTGAACTGTCTTTGAACATTACAGTGTGAACTGTCTTTGAACATTACAGTGATAACTGTCCGTAATCATTACAGTGATAACTGTCATTAGTGATTACAGTGTGAACTGTCCTTGAACATTACCGTGATAACTGTCCTTAACCATTAGTGATTACAGTGAGTTGATCTGTGACAGATACAGCAGGGATTACAGTGAGTCTATCTGTGACAGATACAGCAGGGATTACAGTAAATCTATATATGACAGATACAGCAGGGATTACAGTGAGTCTATCTGTGACAGATACAGCAGGGATTACAGTGAGTCTATCTGTGACAGATACAGCAGGGATTACAGTAAATCTATATGTGACAGATACAGCAGGGATTACAGTGAGTCTATCTGTGACAGATACAGCAGGGATTACAGTGAGTCTATCTGTGACAGATACAGCAGGGATTACAGTAAATCTATATGTGACAGATACAGCAGGGATTACAGTGAGTCTATCTGTGACAGATACAGCAGGGATTACAGTGAGTCTATCTGTGACAGATACAGCAGGGATTACAGTGAGTCTATCTGTGACAGATACAGCAGGGATTACAGTGAGTCGATCTGTGACAGATACAGCAGGGATTACAGTGAGTGCATCTGTGACAGATACAGCAGGGATTACAGTGAGTCGATCTGTGACAGATACAGCAGGGATTACAGTAAATCTATATGTGACAGATACAGCAGGGATTACAGTGAGTCTATCTGTGACAGATACAGCAGGGATTACAGTGAGTCTATCTGTGACAGATACAGCTGAAGTCTGAGACCATGGATGCAGCTCAAATGGCACCCTATGCACTACTTGTGACCAGGGCCCATAGGACTCTATATAGGGAGTAGGGTGCCATTTGTGACTCAGGCCAGGTTGTAGTGGTTTGTTTACCTTGTAGTCGGGGACCCGTTTCTCCACCCATCCTTTGCCACAGTGAGGAGGCAGCACTGAGCGGTACAGATGGGGGAAAACAGGGACCAGCTCCAGGTTGGCAGAAGGCTGAAATCCCAGCACGTGGTGTGGAGATGGCAGCTCCCACTGAGAGGAAATGAAACAATAGAGGACAGGAAATACACATAATTCAGGTTTAGAGATCTCATTGTATGATTCAAACTGTATTTCTGGAAGTAGCTTGAATTGCTTGTGGCAGAGGTGTCTTAACAAGATGCTAACAAGCACTACTTCATTAAAGAAGATAAACTAACAAAGGGCGAACAAGCACTACTTCATTAAAGAAGATAAACTAACAAGATGCGAAAAAGATGCTAACAAGCACTACCTCATTAAAGAAGATAAACTAACAAGATGCTAACAAGATGCTAACAAGCACTACCTCATTAAAAAAGATAAACTAACAAGATGCTAACAAGATGCTAACAAGCACTACCTCATTAAAAAAGATAAACTAACAAGATGCTAACAAGCACTACCTCATTAAAAAAGATAAACTAACAAGATGCTAACAAGCACTACCTCATTAAAGAAGATAAACTAACAAGATGCTAACAAGCACTACTTCATTAAAGAAGTAAAAAGATGCTAACAAGCACTAGCTCATTAAAGAAGATAAACTAACAAGATGCTAATAAGCACTAGCTCATTAAAGAAGATAAACTAACAAGATGCTAACAAGCACTACCTCATTAAAGAAGATAAACTAACAAGATGCGAACAAGATGCGAACAAGCACTACCTCATTAAAGAAGATAAACTAACAAGATGCGAACAAGCACTACCTCATTAAAGAAGACAAACTATACAAGTAATTGAGACATTATTTTTTTTAAATCATTTTCCAGGAGATCCTTGACTATACAAAACTGAAAACTCTTATGATTGAACTCTAACCAATAAAAACTTCACCATTCCATGTCATGGATGATGAACGGTAGTTGGTTGGATGGCATAGTGTACAATGAACTGTAATTGGTAGGATGGCACGCTGGATGATGAACTGTAGTTGGTAGGATGGCACGGTGGACAACGAACTGTAGTTGGTAGGATGGCACGGTGGACAACGAACTGTAGTTGGTAGGATGGCATGGTGGATGATGAACTGTAGTTGGTAGGATGGCACGGTGGATGATGAACTGTAGTTGGTAGGATGGCACGGTGGATGATGAACTGTAGTTGGTAGGATGGCACGGTGGACGATGAACTGTAGTTGGTAGGATGGCACGGTGGATGATGAACTGTAGTTGGTAGGATGGCATGGTGGACAATGAACTGTAGTTGGTAGGATGGCACGCTGGATGATGAACTGTAGTTGGTAGGATGGCACGCTGGATGATGAACTGTAGTTGGTAGGATGGCACGGTGGACGATGAACTGTAGTTGGTAGGATGGCACAGTGGACGATGAACTGTATTTGGTAGGATGGCACGGTGGATGATGAACTGTAGTTGGTAGGATGGCACGGTGGACGATGAACTGTAGTTGGTAGGATGGCACAGTGGATGATGAACTGTAGTTGGAAGGATGGCACGGTGGACGATGAACTGTAGTTGGTAGGATGGCACGGTGGATGATGAACTGTAGTTGGTAGGATGGCACGGTGGATGATGAACTGTAGTTGGTAGGATGGCACGGTGGATGATGAACTGTAGTTGGTAGGATGGCACGGTGGATGATGAACTGTAGTTGGTAGGATGGCACGGTGGATGATGAACTGTAGTTGGTAGGATGGCACGGTGGACGACGAACAGTAGTTGGTAGGATGGCATGGTGGACAATGAACTGTAGTTGGTAGGATGGCACGCTGGATGATGAACTGTAGTTGGTAGGATGGCACGGTGGACGATGAACTGTAGTTGGTAGGATGGCACGGTGGACGATGAACTGTAGTTGGTAGGATGGCACAGTGGACGATGAACTGTATTTGGTAGGATGGCACTGTGGATGATGAACTGTAGTTGGTAGGATGGCACGGTGGACGATGAACTGTAGTTGGTAGGATGGCACGGTGGATGATGAACTGTAGTTGGAAGGATGGCACGGTGGACGATGAACTGTAGTTGGTAGGATGGCACGGTGGATGATGAACTGTAGTTGGTAGGATGGCACGGTGGACGATGAACTGTAGTTGGTAGGATGGCACAGTGGACGATGAACTGTATTTGGTAGGATGGCACGGTGGATGATGAACTGTAGTTGGTAGGATGGCACGGTGGACGATGAACTGTAGTTGGTAGGATGGCACGGTGGACGATGAACTGTATTTGGTAGGATGGCACGGTGGACGATGAACTGTAGTTGGTAGGATGGCACGGTGGATGATGAACTGTAGTTGGTAGGATGGCACGGTGGACGATGAACTGTAGTTGGTAGGATGGCACGCTGGATGATGAACTGTAGTTGGTAGGATGGTACAGTGGATGATGAACAGTAGTTGGTAGGATGGCACAGTGGATGAATTAAGAGTCATATAGAACTAGGTAAGGGCTTGCAAACAGAACAGAACATAGCCTACAGTCTGTCACTGACAAGCCTTTCAAATGTATATAACATTACTGCACAGCTTCATTCTGGGGCTCCTCAGAATCCTTCACGATGGAAGTGTATTTTTCCCGAGCATAGAGTTATGGATCTAGTCTCCACCAATCTACTCAGTCTACTCAGTCTCACTCTACCAATCTACTCATCTATCCATGGCTCCGGACAGACAAAAGACGTTGGTTTCTCTCTGTGAGATACGCTGACTCATCCCACCAACCGCCACATTAAAAATCAATCACAAGCTTCTTCTGAAAAAGCTTTGCATTGCAAAATATCACATCAAACACCTGCTGTGTCTGATGCTGTGTTCCATTCTCCTCTTATTCTCCTCTTCTCCTCCCCCCTGCCACCGATAGTAAGTGCCTTCTACAGTATCCTCCCTATGAATGGTGGTTAACGGTGGGAAAAAGTCAAGTTCTACATCAGTGCCAATATGCCTGACCTGTCCTGATCAAGTCCGCTCTCTGCTCTCCTCAGATTAAATGTCACGCTGTGTTTGTCTGTGTGAGCGGGATCAGAGGACCGGGGGAAGAATGTGCTCTGATCATCAGGAGGCAAAGAGGACACTAAAGCACCGCTGGTGCAATCAGAGACCCACTGCAGTCACACTACACTACAGGCCAGTCAGGGCAATGCACATGGAAATACTCTTGGCATTGTGCTACATGGGCCAGTTTCCATTAGGGAAGAACAATGTCCTCTGTAGCTCAGTTGGTAGAGTGTGGTGCTTGCAATGTCAGGATTGTGGTGTTTGATTCCTGGGACCACCCATGCATTAACAAAAATGTACGCGCAGATGACAGGAAGTGGCTTTGAATAACAGTGTGTGTTAAATGGATTATTTATATTATACCAACCACCAGGGTATGGAGTTGATAAGTTGTCCAAAAAAACATTTTCATTCTTCAACAACACTCCCCAGCTGAAGTGATAATGCAATCCTTTTGAAATCTGTATGCAGATAGTAACAACACAAGGACACTGTGCTGTAAGGGTCAGTTTCCATCAGACTAACTAGACCAACCCGGGGTTACGAGTGTATCCGTCCGTGCATGTCCACGCGTCCGTGCGTGCGTACATGTGTGCCTGCCTATGTGTACGAGTGCAGGTGAGTGTCTGTCTCTGTGAGTGTAATCCCCTATCAGAGTGTACATGAATGTTGTTCAGGTTTATAGCAAAACACTATTTATCATTCATAATAACCATCATTCTGAAAATATCAAGTTTTATCTGATAGCAACCTACCTGCACGTTCTGCAGGGGAAACTGACTGATGCCAGGGTTAGCTGCTGTGTGTGTCGGTATCCTGGCCAGAGGCAGGAAGGGATCACAGGAAAGCTGCCAGCTGGAGACGGCTTGGAGCAACGGAGGAGGGTGGTGATGGGAGAGCAGGAAGGGGTGGTGATGGTGTGACGTGGCAACAGGGGCGGTAGTGGCACCCAGCCGGCAGAGCCCCGAGGCAGCAGCAGCAGGGCCAGGGAGCATCCACAGCCACGGAGAGGCATCTCTCTCTATCTGCCACAGCTGTGGCTGAGCCTTCAGTCGCCCCACAGGGATCATCCCTACATTCTAGACGACCACACAACACCTAGAAAGGCTGGGAGGGACCCTAGACTTCAGAGGGGACATTGTTTCATTATTATCAAGCAGGTTGATAAAGGATAAAGGCTGGGAGGGACCCTAGACTTCAGAGGGGACATTGTTTCATTATTATCAAGCAGGTTGATAAAGGATAAAGGCTGGGAGGGACCCTAGACTTCAGAGGGGACATTGTTTCATTATTATCAAGCAGGTTGATAAAGGATAAAGGCTGGGAGGGACCCTAGACTTCAGAGGGGACATTGTTTCATTATTATCAAGCAGGTTGATAAAGGATAAAGCATGGGAGACCTGGTGAGAGGCACCTGCCCACACACACACACACACACACACACACACACACACACACAAGCAGCTAGGCAGTCACACACACACACAAGCAGCTAGGCAGACACACACACACACACACACACACACACACACACACACACACACACACACACACACACACACACACACACACACACACACACTCACTGGAAATACTCTACACAACAAGTAATTACAGCACTTGTAGGTATTGATTTTGTGAGGTGATTTTGAGAGGGACAAGACAGTATCACTCATAACTGTACATGTAGTTAGAGGGGCTGGATGGATGAAAACAAGAAATATAAAGAAACATCATGATACATGACTTATGACAGATGGTTTGATAAAAAGCCACGATGCAGGCAGCCCATGCACACATTTATTCCATGCATGGTCGGCGGGGTGATCGAGAGAGTGATAAAATAACAACAATTAGCAGGTGTTCTAGAATACCGTAAATGGGCTTCTATCGGGTTTTATGGAGAGCGCATTCCAGACGCTGATATTGAGCTGCGTTGAGAATGTGAAAAGTATTACATCCACAAGGTGCACTATTCTAGAACACAGGGGACACATACACGTTTCGGACTATGAAAGACGCTTAATTAAGTATATCGTGTATTTGCACTCTGAATTAGGACTACGCTTAATATTCAGGTTTTCAAACCCCTTCTCTGGGACCCTCAGACGAACTAGCTCACCTGATTCACCTATTCCAAGGGCTTGATGATTAATTGACAAGTTAAATCAGGTATGCAAGCTGTGTAATCGTTCAAATAATTGGAACTGCTGGGGTTCACCCAGGAGACGTTTGAAAACCCCCTGGTCTAATAGACGTACCGTTTTTTTTCAATAAGGAAAAATGTGATTGATTGATTCCCACATCTGTTAATTTACATATTTTACTGTAAGGGAAGGCTACCAAGACAACGGAGACCAGCTGGCAGCTTTATCAAATTAGCCTACAACTTGGAGATGAATGTTGGTAAAGTCCTTGAAAATTGTATAATCCCCCCCAAAAAATATCTGCGTTAAAATATAAATCAATAAGAAGACACGGGTTTAGTTGTCTCACTTGTTCCGCACCAGATGCACCCTGTCAATGAGAGGAAGCCTATCACTCCATATTAAAGAAGAATAACAATGCGTTTAGTTTGACATTCAAATATGGGAATTAATGGCACAATTTAAGTTTGGATGGAAAGTTAATTTAAAAATCAGTCTTCACATTGGATCAGATATCCTCCACCTCACCTATAATGCGTTGTAGGCTATCAATCCCTTCAGTTGTCCACTATTAACATCGCTTGTCCATGATTTATCGATTAATTTTCCGTTGGTAATTTCAATCCAAAAAATGACTACGCTGTTTATCCTATCCAAATATCCAAAACATGCAGCCTTGTCGCCAGGTAGGCTACAGTATAGCCAGCCTACAACGGAGGCACTGAGGTCACTCGTTCGTTTATGAAGCGCAGGACATCTTCTAACCGTGACGGTTGGTCGGTGAGTGATAGTTTGTCAGAAGAGAGAGAGAGGAGCTCGAGCCCAATGGAGATCTTGCTTTTGCTGTCACGGATAATCTCTTCTCACTCTGATACCGTTTCAGCCTCTTCCCCACCGAACGCAACACCGCACCGCTCAGAAGCACGGTTTACTCCACTCACTTCCCCACAATCAAGTCATAGGGAATCGGTTGGACTAGCCACAGTTTTTCCTGTTTCAGAAAACTTCCTTTAGTGCAAAACGTGAAAACATTCCTAAGCGACTGGAAAACGTCTCCAGTGTGAACTGAGAAGCCTACTGCGCACCTCTCTCGCTCTCTATTTGTCTCTGCATCATCCGGTACCACAGTGGAGTCTGGACTGCTCCTCTCTAAACAGCAGCAACCCAGTGCGCTACTGTAGCATAGTGTCCTTCCCACATCTCCTCTCTCGGCACCAGGGGTTTTGGGTACTGTGTGGCAAGTCACATGGAAACACAATCTAATCACATGAATGACGCACAATCTCCCCAGCATTCAGAATACATCACTGTAGCGCGTGGTAAATTGAGCCACCTGGGGGTACTTACAGCAGCCACCTGCCAACCTAAACTTTGACTGAGTGTTGTTATATATTCTGCTGTTGTTCAGTCATAAATATATCGCTTAAAGGCAACATACTGTGGGAGCAGAACGAATTATATTCAGAACACATGATATGGGGATGTAAACATGTTTGAAGGGTCCCACCCCTTCGCTATCTATTTTAGAGGGAACATTGTAACAGTTACAGTCATATGTTTGTTTGGTTTTCCGTTCCATTGTCCAAAAAAGTACAATGAGCACAACGCATTTCAGAGGGATTGAGATCCAGGCTCTTCGCTGGCCCTGGCAGAACACTGACATTCCTGTCTTGCAGGAAATCACGCACAGAACGAGCAGTATGGCTGGTGGCATTGTCATGCTGCAGGGTCATGTCAGGATGAGCCTGCAGGAAGGGTACCACATGAGGGAGGAAAATGTCTTCCCTGTAACGCACAGCGTTGAGATTGCCTGCAATGACAACAAGCTCAGTCCGATGATGCTGTGACACACCGCCCCAGACCATGACGGACCCTCCACCTCCAAATCGATCCCACTCCAGAGTACAGGCATCGGTGTAACGCTCATTCCTTCAATGAAAAATAAAAATCCGACCATCCCCCCTGGTGAGACAGGAGAGCACTTTTTGCCAGTCCTGTCTCATCCAGTGACGGTGGGTTTGTACCCATAGGCGACATTGTTGCCAGTGATGTCTGGTGAGGACCTGCCTTGCAACAGGCCTACAAGCCCTCAGTCCAGCCTCTCTCAGCCTATTGCGGACAGTCTGAGTACTGATGGAGAGATTGTGCGTTCCTGGTGTAACCTGGGCAGTTGTTGTTGCCATCCTGTACCTGTCCCGCAGGTGTGATGTTCGGATGTACCGATCCTGTGAAGGTGTTGTTATATGTGGTTTTCCACTGCGAGGACGATCAGCTGTCTGTCATGTCTCCCTGTAGCGCTGTCTTAGGCGTCTCACAGTACGGACATTGCAATTTATTGCCCTGGCCACATCTGCAGTCCTCATTCCTCCTTGCAGCATGCCTAAGTCACGTTCACGCAGATGAGCAGGGACCCTGGGCATCTTTCTTTTGGTGTTTTTCAGAGTCAGTAGAAAGGCCTCTTTAGTGTCTTAAGTTTTCATAACTGTGACCTTATTTGCCTACCGTCTGTAAGCTGTTAGTGTCTTAACGACCGTTCCACAGGTGCATGTTCATTAATTATTTATGGTTCATTGAACAAACATGGGAAACAGTGTTCAAACCCTTCACAATGAAGATCTGTGAAGATATTTAGATTTTTGCGAATTATCTTTGAAAGACAGGGTCCTGAAAAAGGGACGTTTCTTTTTTTTGCTGAGTTTATAAGGTAAGAAGATTGTTAATGTATAAGAGGAGGGGCATATTCAATTAGCAAATAAAGGATAAAGGACTTTGGATCGTATAGCATACTACTCCTGCTTAATTAATATAAAGATGAATTTACAGTAACTGTAGCACGCTGCATTCAAAGTAGAATCCTGGATAACTTTGACCTTGTATTCTGCTTGAGTAGACTGAATAATTGATCATCATCTCACAAAACAGGATGACTGATGCTGAATCTGCATGATTCTCCTGTTTCCATGTTGAAGCTTGACTGTCATGGACGATGTGCCTCAATGGTGCCAATTGGGAGTGGTGATATATCCATTATATTTTATTGGACACTTCCGTTTCATGTTTCTGTCCTTGCATTGTCCACTTGGTTTGAAAAAGTATGGCGTCTGTTTTTTTTCAGGACAAGTTGATGAGTATCAGGATAGGTGCAGATTCAGCCCCAGAAAGCAATGAGGAAGCGGCCCAGAAGCGGCCCTCTTCCGGGGAGCCGGCCCTGATTGAATCGGCCCAGAAGCGTCCCTCTTCCGGGGAGCCGGCCCTGATTGAATCGGCCCAGAAGCGTCCCTCTTCCGGGGAGCCGGCCCTGATTGAATCGGCCCAGACGCGACCCTCTTCCGGGGAGCCGGCCCTGATTGAATCGGCCCAGACGCGACCCTCTTCCGGGGAGCCGGCCCTGATTGAATCGGCCCAGAAGCGTCCCTCTTCCGGGGAGCCGGCCCTGATTGAATCGGACCAGAAGCGGCCCTCTTCCGGGGAGCCGGCCCTGATTGAATCGGACCAGAAGCGGCCCTCTTCCGGGGAGCCGGCCCTGATTGAACCGGCCCAGAAGCGGCCCTCTTCCGGGGAGCCGGCCCTGATTGAACCGGCCCAGAAGCGGCCCTCTTCCGGGGAGCCGGCCCTGATTGAATCGGCCCAGAATCGGATGTCGGACTCGGCCCGGAATCAAAATGAATGTCTGCCCAGAATCGCCCCCCGGGCAGTCGGGCAGTTTCTGTCTACCGGAATTCAGCCCGACTTTGTCGGTATCTTACCAGAATCAGTATACAAAATTATACCCATGAACTGACTTGTTGGAAAGGTGGCAGACTATGACAGTACCAAGTTGAAAGTCACTGAGCTCTTCTGTAAGGTTATTCTACTGCCAAAGTTTGTCTATGGAGATTGCATGGCTGTGTTTGATTGTATACACCTGTCAGCAACAGGGTGTGGCTAAAATAGTCGAATCCTCTAATTTGAAGGGGTGTCCACATACTTTTTTATATACCGTTGATCAGCACGTCAATGGATAAAACAGGACCATGTTTGAAAACACAAGTGGTTCTGAGCCTAATTCAATATTAAAACGGGAAGCTACCCGTTACAGAAATCAGGAATGTAGACAGCCTCTATGTATCTCAGCCACTGTGTCCAACACACCACCACCTGGTGTTATGTTGGGAATCTGCTGACCAAAAAGGATGTTACAATGATACACAAAAAAAGGTGTGTCGCTAGAATTAAGGATAAAGGAAATATAGTCTTGCACCACATTACTACAAGACAAAACAGCTCAGTCAAGCCTCATTCAAGCCAAGGTAACTGAGCTAAATGACTATCGCCCCGTAGCACTCACTTCCGTCAGCATGAAGTGCTTTGAGAGACTAGTCAACGATCATATCACCTCCACCCTACCTGACACCCTAGACCCACTCCAATTTGCTTACCGCTCCAATAGGTCCACAGACTATGCAATCGCAATCACACTGCCCTAACCCATCTGGACAAGAGGAATACCTATGTAAGAATGCTGTTTATCGACTACAGCTCAGCATTTAACATACACGAATGGAGCTGTAGATACAGCATATAGGCATGTTACAATACACTAATGGAGCTGTAGATACAGCATCTAGGCAGGTTACAATACACTAATGGAGCTGTAGATACAGCATATAGGCAGGTTACAATACACTAATGGAGCTGTAGATACAGCATATAGGCAGGTTACAATACACTAATGGAGCTGTGGATACAGCATATAGGCAGGTTACAATACACTAATGGAGCTGTGGATACAGCATATAGGCAGGTTAAAATACACTAATGGAGTATTGGATACAGCATATAGGCAGGTTACAATACACGAATGGAGCTGTAGATACAGCATATAGGCAGGTTAAAATATACTAATGGAGCTGTGGATACAGCATATAGGCAGGTTACAATACACTAATGGAGCTGTAGATACAGCATATAGGCAGGTTACAATACACTAATGGAGCTGTGGATACAGCATATAGGCAGGTTACAATACACTAATGGAGCTGTGGATACAGCATATAGGCAGGTTACAATACACTAATGGAGCTGTGGATACAGCATATAGGCAGGTTACAATACACTAATGGAGCTGTGGATACAGCATATAGGCAGGTTAAAATACACTAATCGAGCTGTGGATACAGCATATAGGCAGGTTAAAATACACTAATGGAGCTGTGGATACAGCATATAGGCAGGTTAAAATACACTAATGGAGATATAGATACAGCATATAGGCAGGTTAAAATACACTAATGGAGCTGTGGATACAGCATATAGGCAGGTTAAAATAGACTAATGGAGCTGTGGATACAGCATATAGGCAGGTTAAAATACGCTAATGGAGCTGTAGATACAGCATATAGGCAGGTTACAATACACTAATGGAGCTGTAGATACAGCATATAGGCAGGTTACAATACACTAATGGAGCTGTAGATACAGCATATAGGCAGGTTACAATACACTAATGGATCTGTGGATACAGCATATAGGCAGGTTACAATACACTAATGGAACTGTAGATACAGCATATAGGCAGGTTACAATACACTAATGGAGCTGTAGATACAGCATATAGGCAGGTTACAATACACTAATGGAGCTGTAGATACAGCATATAGGCAGGTTACAATACACTAATGGAGCTGTAGATACAGCATATAGGCAGGTTACAATACACTAATGGATCTGTGGATACAGCATATAGGCAGGTCAGAAGTTGTGTTGGTGGTGCCTTGTGCGGCCAGATAACATGGCCCCAATAGACCTTGAAATATAATACCAGAGACTTGTACACTGGCCTGTTGCACCTAATGTCCACCTGTCACTCAAACACACTCTGAAGTGTATAGCAGGTAATGGAACAGAACAGGAATATAAAACACACCGGGAAATGGAGTCAGACAGTTGGCGTCATTCCTACGTGGCGCTCGTCCCTCAAACCGACAGTGCATGCGGAATCGTTGCCCTGTCTGACACTAGACAATGGCTGGGAAGACAATGGGCAGAAAGATAATGGAAAAAGACGTTATCCCAAACTGATGTTATGATGGTGCAATGTATAACGCTATAAAATAACAGTTCCCTGGAATAGAATAATATCTATCTATATATATATATAAAAGACAAAAGATTCTACAGATTTCCTAATGAGCAGGTTATTAGACACAGACACACTAATTAGATACTTCATCACCTGGGGGACCCGTATTGATAATGAGTGCTGCTTATCTAGGATCAGACACTTCCTGAATATGGACCCTGCATGGAATCACAGCTCAGCTTTAAGTTGTGTCACTGGGTCACATGACGCGTGTAACAGTGTGGTTTGGTTTTAAAGATGCTGATTATCATACACAGAGGCAGCAGGTAGCCTAGTGGTTAGAGTGTAGAGGCAGCAGGTAGCCAGGTGGTTAGAGTGTAGAGGCGGCAGGTAGCCTAGTGGTTAGAGCGTTGGACTTGTCACCGAAAGTTTGCTAGATCAAATCACCGAGCTGACAAGGTAAAAATCTGTCATTCTGCTCCTGAACAAGGCAGTTAACCCACTGTTCCTAGGCCGTCATTGAAAATAAGAATTTGTTCATAACTGACTTGCCTAGTTAAATAAAGGTAAAATAAAAAGAGATGGGAATTAGATGCATGTATCAGGTGAGAACTTACTCCCTGTTAAAAAAAACAGATGGTTAACTTGGTCCCTGAACAGGAACTAGTAACTCAATCAATGTCTACAAAGGACATGCTGGATTTCCTATTTTGAACTGTCATAGGTAATGGAAGGTTAACTGGATTCCTGCATTAATTAAATCCAAGATGACAAATAATGACACGCTAGATTTACTCTTTCTGAACTGTCATTGTGTCATGTCTCAAGCTGCATTTGAATCCTGTAAATGTTAGCTACCAAACGAAAGCGGCAGACATGTTGTCAATGTTTGGATGAATGAGGATGCGTTCCTCGATAAGCAGTAATTGTGACAGAGCACTGAAGCTGTTGACTTTTGCAGAAGTTTTATCATCCTTCTGCAAAACACTAAAGATGATTAAATAAAAGACGACCGCTGATTTAATGGAGTCAATGTCTGTGTATTAGAGGACAGCCAGTTTAAAGGACGGGCTCTTGTATTGTATCTACTAGTAGTGTTCTGTGGACGTACGGTCAATCAAAAACAACCCATCTGATTCACAGGAAGCCTGTATCCATATCCTATTTTGGATCATTCATCGCTGACAATGCATACAATACATTATTCTAGTCGCCTGATGTCACACAGACCACAGACTTGCCAAGCAGCAAGGTTGTTGAATTTTGTATTTCATTATTTCTGTGTCATGTCTGTTCTGTCTCTTCTCCCTTGATACCTCTGGCACTATCCAGGCAAGTTATATGGAACATCTTTGATGAGAGAGAAAGAGGACTCACTGAGAGAGAAGGGAAAAGGAGAGAGAGGGAGAAAGAGAGCAAGAGAGGGGATGTGGAGAGAGAAATTGGTAGAGAGAGAGAGAAAGAGTGAAAGAGAGCGAGAGAGCGAGAGAGCGAGAGAGAGCGAGAGAGAGAGAGAGAGAGAGCGAGAGAGAGCGAGAGCGAGAGAGAGAGAGAGAGATGGCATAGAGTCCATATTAACTTGAAGCCCTTCAATATGTAATCAGCAGGGCCTCAGTGTCTGACAAGGCAGATTCATTAGAGGCTTGGAATGACTTAGACAATCCTGTCCTGCGCTGACACAGGGCCTCAGACACTCAGCAGCATCGTTATCGATTACAACCTTCTCCTCCTTCACGTTCTACTGGTAGACAGGCAGCCTCATTCCCTGGATGTAAATCACTTAAAGCTAATGTGCTGCCTCACACCCTGACAGTCGTGGAGAGAGAGAGAGAGAGAGAGAGACAGAGAGAGACAGAGAGAGACAGAGAGAGACAGAGAGAGAGAGAGAGAGAGAGAGAGAGAGAGAGAGAGATAGAGAGAGAGAGAGAGAGAGAGAGAGAGAGAGAGAGAGAGAGAGAGAGAGAGAGAGAGAGACAGATAGAGAGAGAGAGAGAGAGAGAGAGAGAGAGAGAGAGAGAGAGAGAGAGAGAGAGAGAGAGAGAGAGAGAGAGAGAGACAGATAGAGAGACAGAGACAGAGAGAGACAGAGACAGAGAGAGACAGAGAGAGACAGAGAGAGACAGAGAGAGACAGAGACAGAGAGAGACAGAGAGAGACAGAGAGAGACAGAGAGAGACAGAGAGAGACAGAGAGAGATAGAGAGACAGAGAGAGACAGAGAGAGAGAGAGAGACAGAGAGAGACAGAGAGAGAGAGAGAGAGAGAGAGAGAGAGAGAGAGAGAGAGAGAGAGAGAGAGAGAGAGAGAGACAGAGACAGAGACAGAGACAGAGAGAGGCATAGTGTGCCTGTGTGTGCGTGTCTGTGTGTGCTTATGTTGGGGGGGGTATGTGGAGAAACAGAGGGAGGTGTGTATGAGGGATCCACCATCATTGCTGTTTTGCCTAAAAGAGAATGTGGCTAGGAGACAATGCAAAATTGCATCACATTATCCGAGATGCATTTTTATGGCACCCAAATGAAATTGTTCTTCCATAAGTGTTCTTGGGGAACGAGCACAGTGGCAGACAGTCACAGGGAAAATATATTGCTGTTATTATCTTTCTCCCAAAAACGAGTAGCTAATAGATGTCTATAACTCTGTCGTTCAGGTGGGATGGCAGATGGGGATTCACAAATCACATTCAGCCAATTATCTCGGTTACCTCCCCCCCCCTCTCTCTCTCTCTCTCTCTCTCTCTCGCTCGCACTTTCACGCCAAATTACCCAGGTGTGGTTTATTGCTAATCTCATCTAGATTACCTGTTTATATATTTTACTTAAAGTCTAATGGACACGCCACGTGCATCCTATGTGAGCTATAGGCTCGCTGCAGATTGTGTTTGATGGGAGTCTAACTGGAAGGTGAAGGCTGATTGAATCGGAACCATTGTGACATCCAGCAGCACCAGGCAATAGAACCTCTCCTGCTGCTGCCAGTATAGTGGAATCCCGAGGGTAGCGTTGCTGATTCCCTGTGTAACGGGGTCTGTGGTACAACACCTAGAAACAGTGCAGAGAGGAGAGGAGAGGAGAGAGCTATAGAATTAAATAGTCTCACGGTTTATTCATGAAGACCATACAGGTCACTGTGAATAATATTTATTCACATGACTAATATGACATGAGGCAGCATATAGAGATAACTGAGAACTGAAGAGCTCACAGACAAACTTCCGGGGGATGATAAATAGAGAGATCTGAGAACTGAAGAACTCACAGCTGGACCTCCGGGGACGGGATATAGAAATAACTGAGAACTGAAGAACTCACAGCTGGACCTCCAGGGGATGGGATATAGAGATAATTGAGAACTGAAGAACTCACAGTCGAACCTCCGGGGGACGGGATATATAGAGGTAACTGAGAACTGAAGGACTCACAGCTGGACCTCCAGGGGACGGGATATATAACCTACTGTACTATACTTCTTAACTATGGGGTTCATCCCGATCCAGGATCACGGACACGAACGCAGACACGCGAATGCACACACATGCGCACACACACACACACACACACACACACACACACACACACACACACACACATTACATAATACAAACACTGCCAACCTCCCACCTCAGTGTAGGAAATGGCTATCTGGGGTGTACTGTATGATAGTGGAGGAGAAACAGACACTTAAATTGTGACGCGGTGCCCTAATACCAATGGGATTCACTAAACTAGATGTTATTGGAGTTTATCAGGGGTGGCCTAGGGCTGGGTTGTGTCTGCTACTGTTATCTAGATCAGGGTTCACCTGGGTTGTGTCTGCTACTGTTATCTAGATCAGGGTTTCTCTGGGTTGTGTCTGCTACTGTTATCTAGATCAGGGTTTCTCTGGGTTGTGTCTGCTACTGTTATCTAGATCAGGGTTTCTCTGGGTTGTGTCTGCTACTGTTATCTAGATCAGGGTTCACCTGGGTTGTGTCTGCTACTGTTATCTAGATCAGGGTTTCTCTGGGTTGTGTCTGCTACTGTTATCTAGATCAGGGTTTCTCTGGGTTGTGTCTGCTACTGTTATCTAGATCAGGGTTTCTCTGGGTTGTGTCTGCTACTGTTATCTAGATCAGGGTTCACCTGGGTTGTGTCTGCTACTGTTATCTAGATCAGGGTTCTCTGGGTTGTGTCTGCTACTGTTATCTAGATCAGGGTTCACCTGGGTTGTGTCTGCTACTGTTATCTAGATCAGGGTTCACCTGGGTTGTGTCTGCTACTGTTATCTAGATCAGGGTCCACCTGGGTTGTGTCTGCTACTGTTATCTAGATCAGGGTTTCTCTGGGTTGTTTCTGCTACTGTTATCCAGATCAGGGTTTCTCTGGGTTGTGTCTGCTACTGTTATCTAGATCAGGGTTTCTGAAACTCGGTCCTGGAGCCTCCCCTGGTGCATATTTTGTTGTTTTACCTTAGTACTACACAACTGATTCAGATAACGAACTCATCAACATACCTTGATTACTTGAATCAGCTGTGTAGTACTAAGGGAAAAAACTAAACATGCACACAGGGGAGGAGGGTGTGTGGAGTTCCTGATCTAGAGAGCGGCCCCCATTAGTGTGTGTGTGTGTGTGTGTGTGTGTGTGTGTGTGTGTGTGTGTGTGTGTGTGTGTGTGTGTGTGTGTGTGTGTGTGTGTGTGTGTGTCTACAGGGCCCTTCATCACACAGACGTTTTACATGGTTGGAATGTAATGTATCAGAATTGTTACTTATAGTCTGGATTAATGCAACGTATCAATATTGTTATTTGTAGTCTAGATTAATGTCATTAATCAGTATTGTTATTTGTAGTCTAGATTAATGTCATTAATCAGTATTGTTATTTGTAGTCTGGATTAATGTCATTAATCAGTATTGTTATTTGTAGTCTGGATTAATGTCATTAATCAATATTGTTATTTGTAGTCTAGATTAATGTCATTAATCAATATTGTTATTTGTAGTCTAGATTAATGTAATTTATCAATATTGTTATTTGTAGTCTGGATTAATGTCATTAATCAATATTGTTATTTGTAGTCTGGATTAATGTCATTAATCAATATTGTTATTTGTAGTCTTGATTCATGTAACGTATCAATATTGTTATTAGAAATACATTGAGATGGGTTGCAGTGCATTAACATTAAAGTTGATGGACATTTCAGACCACCCATTCTGTTGGGATGAGGATGAGGACAGACAGGGTGTGTCAAACACTAACTCTGAGAACAAACATCTGACAAATGGTTCTGACTGGATCGTAGACTGAACTGCTGGTGAACACACACACACACACACACACACACACACACACACACACACACACACACACACACACACACACACACACACACACACACACACACACACACACACACACACACACACACACACACACACACACACACACACACACACAGACAGACAGACAGGATGTCAGACTGAACTGCTGTTGAACCACCTGTATTCTGACTCTGCTTCTGTCTCCTCCTCGTCTGCCGGGAGGCGCAGACTAGTACACACCGCTGACGAACCGGTACACACCGTTGACGGACCGGTACACACCGCTGACGAACCGGTACACACCGCTGACGAACCGGTACACACCACTGACGAACCGGTACACACCGCTGTCAGACTGGTACACACCGCTGACAGACTGGTACACACCGCTGACAGACTGGTACACACCGCTGACAAAAAGGTACACACCGCTGACAGACTGGTACACACCGCTGACAGACTGGTACACACCACTGTCAGACTGGTACACACCGCTGACGAACCGGTACACACCGCTGTCAGACTGGTACACACCGCTGACAGACTGGTACACACCGCTGACAGACTGGTACACACCGCTGACAAAAAGGTACACACCGCTGACAGACTGGTACACACCGCTGACAGACTGGTACACACCGCTGTCAGACTGGTACACACCGCTGACAGACTGGTACACACCGCTGACGGAACCGGTACACGCTGACGGACCGGTACACACCGCTGACGGACAGGTACACACCGCTGACAGACTGGTACACACCGCTGACAGACTGGTACACACCACTGACGGACCGGTACACGCTGACGGACCGGTACACGCTGACGGACCGGTACACACCGCTGACGGAACCGGTACACACCGCTGACAGACTGGTACACACTGCTGACAGACTGGTACACACTGACAGACTGGTACACACCGCTGACAGACTGGTACACACCGCTGACAGACTGGTACACACCGCTGACAGACTGGTACACACCGCTGACAGACTGGTACACACCGCTGACAGACTGGTACACACCGCTGACAGACTGGTACACACCGCTGACAGACTGGTACACACTGACAGACTGGTACACACTGACAGACCGGTACACACCGCTGTCAGACCGGTACACACCGCTGTCAGACCGATACACACCGCTGTCAGACCGGTACACACCGCTGTCAGACTGGTACACACCGCTGACAGACTGGTAGACACTGACAGACCGGTACACACCGCTGACAGACTGGTACACACCGCTGACAGACCGGTACACACCGCTGACAGACCGGTACACACCGCTGACAGACCGGTACACACCGCTGTCAGACCGGTACACACCGCTGTCAGACCGGTACACACCGCTGTCAGACCGGTACACACCGCTGTCAGACCGGTACACACTGACAGACTGGTACACACTGACAGACTGGTACACACTGACAGACTGGTACACACCTCTGACAGACTGGTACACACTGCAGAGCTGATCCCCCACATCAATAAAAACACAGCATACAGGACTGTTCCCCCCATGGGACGGTTAAGCTAACGTAGGCTAATGTAATTAGCATGAGGTTGTAAGTAACATGAACATTTCCAGGACATAGACATATCTGATATGGGAAGAACGCTTACATTCTTGTTAATCTAACTGCACTGTCCAATTTACAGTAGCTATTACAGTGAAATGAAGCCATGATATTGTTTGAGGAGAGTGCCTGTTTATGAACTTGAAAAGTTATTATTAAACCAATTAGGCACATATGGGCAGTCTGATACAACATTTTGGAAAAAAATGCAATGGTTCATTGGATCAGTCTAAAACATTGCACATACACTGCTGCCATCTAGTGGCCAAAATCTAAATTGCCCCTGGAATAATACATTATGGCCTTTCTCTTGCATTTCAAAGATGATGGTACAAAAATGTGTTATATTTTCCTATTAATAAACTTTTCACATTAAACAGTGTGTCCTCTATCTACCATTAAACAGTGTGCCCTCTATCTACCATTAAACAGTGTGTCCTCTATCTACCGTTAAACAGTGTGTCCTCTATCTACCGTTAAACAGTGTGTCCTCTATCTACCGTTAAACAGTGTGTCCTCTATCTACCATTAAACAGTGTGTCCTCTATCTACCGTTAAACAGGGTGTCCTCTATCTACCGTTAAACAGCGTGCCCACTGACCCTCTATCTACCATTAAACAGCGTGCCCACTGACCCTCTATCTACCATTAAACAGCGTGCCCACTGACCCTCTATCTACCATTAAACAGTGTGTCCTCTATTTACCAAGAAATGTGAGATTTCCTTCTCAGCAGTGCCACAAAATGAACTGCAACAACTCAAGACAGGAAACGTCTGTCTCCAACATCTAACTTAACTTTTTACTAATAAATTAAGCGCTTTTCAAAATTGGTGTTGGACAACTGATTCTTACAGATGCAATGTTTTTTTACCTTGGAATAACTCCTTGTTTTACTGGCTAGAATACAATATTTCTTCCAAGATAATATTGCGACAGTTGGCAGTACGTCCAATCATTTCATTTAGGGAGATATCATTGTCTTTGCAGAAACACATCCTCTACTGTGGAAACATAACTGTAGTAGAAACTCCCTAAGGTAACTAAGGCATGCTTTGATGAGCATCCAGCTATTGAAAAATAACTCTGTAGTAGAAACTCCCTAAGGTAACTAAGGCATGCTTTGATGAGCATCCAGCTATTGAAAAATAACTCTGTAGTAGAAACTCCCTAAGGTAACTAAGGCATGCTTTGATGAGCACCCAGCTATTGAAAAATAACTCTGTAGTAGAAACTCCCTAAGGTAACTAAGGCATGCTTTGATGAGCATCCAGCTGCTGAATCTAAATTGGACAGAAAGTTACAAGATCTGACATGGATGGACAAACAATGCCTCACATCACACACATGAAATCAGAAATGACTGTGAGTGAATGAGCTCATGTACACTGGAGTATCCCTCATGTTTCCCTCTCTAAAGTATGGTTGGGGGCTGTTCCAAAACCCCCCACGGCACGGCACGGCAGAAAGACCCAAACTCACGGAACAGTGCTCTGATTCAAACTCACCAATTATGGAGGAAGGAACATTTCAGCCAATCAGTGGGTGAGGAGAAGCCTCAGGTGTTTCATATCTGTCTCCCGCCAATCTGGACAGCTGATTGGACAGGAGAGAACTCCCTAATTACAATAGCAGATCCATTTATAAACGGACACAGAACACACAGAGCCTGGAGACTTTCGGGTTTTAAAACTTGATAGAAAATGTAGAACTGTAGGCATAGTGTGATAAACTCCAGTTTTGGCAACCAAATAAAACTATCATACATGTTTTTAGGCTGTAAATTGTCCTGAGTGAGAAAATATGTTCTCCGATTGAGAAACAATATCAATTTATATTGTGATCTCAATTGTGTGGTTAGAATGACTTTACAGCAAACGTAGTGTCCGTGTCAAGCCACTGCCCACCGTCAAGCCAGACAGCATGAAGGAAACAAGTGATATAAAGTAATTCCCTACAAGGTAGGAGTGAGATGTCTCATCTCTGCACAGACTCTTAATGGAATACTGCAGAGATTTCAGCTGAGCTAGGCAGCCAGGGTTAGAATCCCAAATGGCACCCTATTCCATACGTTGTGCACTACTTTTGACCAGGGCCCATAGTGCTCTGGTCAAAAGTAGTGCACTATCTAGGGAACAGGGTGCCATTCGGGACCCTCCCAGGGCCCCAGCTGTAGAGGAGATAGGGGTATATCTCTGTAGCTCTTCGTGAAGCTCCGCACAGTCAAAGTGACATTGCCAGTGAGTTGTGTTCTCTGATAGAACTATGGGTAATGGAATCCTGAGGCGTTCTTTAGAATGTGACCGTCGTCTGTCAGAACACATCTCTGGTCAGGAGTTGTGCTGCCAGCTGAAGATAAAGTTCAGTTAGATCATATTCCCCTGTTCCTTCTTCTTCTTCTCTCTTCTGGCTGAAGGCTCCTCGGGAAAATACCGTTGTGACTTTTTTCCCCAGAGATGGTAGAGAGGCAATATGCTTTACTGTACTGTAAAGTGTCCTAGAATGTGGATTTGAATTTGCAAACTTTGCATTACGTGTAAGAATTGTAAGTTTACTGAGAAGCTTCAGGTTTAAAGATCAGTTGGAGAACATTCTGGTGGCTTTTAGATTGGTGCTGGTAGAAGTGTGTTCTTGACTATTCTGTAGGTCATGTAACTGTTTGTTACAAGCAATTTGTTTTGTGGGACTTCATCATATGGAGGTTTCTCTCCGGTTTGGTAATGAAACAAAGGTGTGGTTGAAGTGTGTGTGTGTGTGTGTGTGTGTGTGTGTGTGTGTGTGTGTGTGTGTGTGTGTGTGTGTGTGTGTGTGTGTGTGTGTGTGTGTGTGTGTGTGTACACAGATGCATCATGGGTATGTGTCCTCTCAGATGTGGCCTGTTTATTTATTTTGCAAACGTTAAATTAATAACTCAACTTTTATTTTTAAGCCCACATTTGATCATAATTATTTATATGACATATATCTATCAGCTGTATTTTGCGGCGGGGACACACACTGACTGGACCAGGCAAAGAGTATCCCCTCCTCCCCAGTACAAGCGGAGGAGGAGAGAGAGATTGTCGATTGAAACAAACAGCGTTTGATTTGATTTGAGCTGGCAGTTGTACTGATCTCCTAAGGCATTAGAGTTCAGTGTGTTTCGTTAATTACAATGACCATTGAACAGGCAAAGCGGTACGCTTAGATACCTTTTTATACATCAAATTAGACATCATGAATATGGCTTTACGTTGCAGGAAAAAACTGTTTCAGGTGTTTGAAACATGTTAAATTCTCTGACTTCCAAATACTTCTCTGCCTCCACCCTGCCCTCCATCCTTGCGTACTTGGTGCACCCACTAAAATAATGGGTGCATGACAGCTCTGTGTGTGCATGTGAGCACACGTGTGTGTGACTAAATGTGTGTATGGACCTAGAGAGCTAAATTAACCACATTTGAATTGAAGCTTACGTATGTGTGCCTGAACACGTAATCCTCAAATCTTCTCAACAAATGTGGCTTTTTCCATTTTCAGTACCTACTGTCTCCCTTTGTGTGTGATAACATCATCCATCTGTATTGGCTTTGTTAATAGGCTATTACCTGTTGTGACAGACTCAGTCACAGTGACTGGCTCAATATGCTGTTAATGAAAGCCCTCCTTGGAGAGTTCTTCTTATCGTGGACTTCTCTCCAGTATCTTAGAGAATACATGTCACGTTCTGACCATAGTTCTTTTGTATTTTCTTTGTTTTAGTGTGGTCAGGGCGTGAGTTGGGTGGGTTATCTATGTTTTGTGTTTCTATGTTGGGTTTGTCGTTTGGCCTGATATGGTTCTCAATCAGAGGCAGGTGTTTTTCATTGTCTCTGATTGGGAACCATATTTAGGTAGCCTGTTTTGTCTTTTGGTTTGTGGGTGTTTGTCTTCCGTGTCAGTGTTTGTCGCCACACGGTACTGTTTCGTTTGTTGATCATCGTTTATTGTTTTTGTTCCTGTGTTCAGTTTTGGAGTTATATTAAAGACATGAACACTTACCACGCTGTGCTTTGGTCCGATCCTTCTACCACCACAGACGATCGTTACAATACACCCATTATCTCACAATGGAAAGTTGGTTGAAGGAATTCAGGGCCTTCTGATGCAGAGTTCTGTCTTGAAAGGCTCCATTTAAAAAAAAAAAAGATAAAAGGTTTATCCCATCTCTAAGAAGTTACCATTTCAAGTCTGTTTTCTGCAACATCAGCCAAGTCGTTATGGATTCTCTGTGGACAGAATTACAAGTTATTAGCAACTTTCACCTTGAATTCGAAACCCCATCAATCACTATGAAATGGGAGAGGAAGCAGACAGTGGTGGACTCAGAATGGTTGGAATCAGAATGATTAGTCCTCCTACGCAGAAAAAAATAAGCCTGGTTTTGGCTGGCCTAGTTTTCAGGTGACTGGGGCATAACGACACAAATAATCAAGTCGACAGCTGATGAATGACAAAATGCTAATAGAAATCTGTTCAAACGACTCCCTGTTCAACATAGCTTATATTGCATCCTAAATGACAAACCGTTCAACGTAGCTTATTTTGCATCCTAAATGACAAAACCGTTCAAATGAAATGCACTGTAACACCTAAACTAGTGGCAACTGAGCTGCCACCAACTTGACGGAGACGAAACCCTTGACTTTGCTGGAGTATTGAAACACATCCTCCTGAGATGTTCTGAAACATGACATGGTGTGTTGTAACGCCACTAAATCAAATCGAATGTTATTTGTCACATGCGCCGAATACAACAGGTGTTGACCCTACCGTGAAATGCTTACTAACAAGCCCTTATCAAACAATGCAGTTAAGAAAATATAGTTAAGGAAATATTTACTAAATAAACAAAAAACTAAAATAATAATAATAGTAACACAATAAAATAACAATAACGAGGCTGTATACAGGGTATACCGGTACCGAGTCAATGTGCTGGGTTACAGGTTAGTTGAGGTAATTTGTACATGTACTGTAGGTAGGGGTAAAGTGACTATGCATAGATAATAAACAGAGGAGCAGCAGTGTAAAAACAGTCCGGGAGGCCATTTGATTAATTGTTATGCATTTTCTTATGGCTTGGGAGTAGAAGCCTAAGGAGCCTCTTGGACCTAGACTTGGCACTCCGGTACCGCTTGCCGTACGGTAACAGAGAGAACAGTCTATGACTTGGGTGACTGGAGTCTTTGGCAATTGTTTGGGCCTTCCTCTGACACTGCCTAGTATATAGGTCCTGGATGGCAGGAGGCCTGGCCCCAGTGATGTACTGGGCTGTACGTACTACCCTCTGTAGCGCCTTACCAGGCAGTTAAACAACCGATCAGGATGCTCTCGATGGTGCAGCTGTAGAACTTTTTGAGGGTCATTGTAGCCAATCAGCCAATCAGTGGCCTCTCCTGAGGGGGAAAGGCGTTTTCGTGCCCTCTTCATGACTTTCTTGGTGTGTTTGGACCATGATAGTTTGTTGGTGATGTGGACACCAAGGAACTTGAAACTCTCGACCCGCTCCACCTTGGGACCTTGCCAGGGACTGAGAGCACTAACAGAAAATAATAAAACCCCTATTTTTGTGTTTCGAGTCCTGTCTAGTGGAGTATCAGATACCTTCTCGTTTGCTGTGTCTTCCTCTCATGCTTCCAAACACCATTATGATGTTTAGAATTCTATATAGATAAATATATCTTAATCTTAATCTATATCTTAATATTTTACATTGTTTATTGTATTTGATCATTTGCCATTTTATATCGTTTTGGCAGGCACTGTCAAGCACAGTGTTCAAACCACCAGCACTAACTCGAGGTTAAACTGAAAGAATTGAGGATTCTGCACTTCCCTCTACTAAACAATTGTCAATGTGAGAATGGGTGCTGTCGTCATTGAATATCAATTCGTCTGACGGTTTTGATATCGGTTCATCATGATCAATTACACCTCAAGGCTCAACAACGTTAATTCTAATATAAAAATATAATTTTATTTTCTTCAAACATGAATACAACATTGTGTGAAAGAATCATAAAGTCTAAAAATGGAATGACCTCTAATCCTCTAAAAACAGTCATGTGGCAAGATATGCAGGCGGATTAAAACCAAAAGACTTCCAATGAGTTCAATCACTACATTTTCTCTGTCTTTGGTTATCCTCATCAAAGATACTTACATTTTGAGCAACCTATTAAATTGCATTTATTCTAACATTATTTTGGTAAAATGAAATTAACAAATCAATTAAACGACTTGCGTACATTTGATAAAATATATGTTCGGGGTATTTTGACACTTTATTGAGACAGTTATGAAATGACAGAGACAGGTAGGAGAAACAGATTGGAGGGTTGAAGCAGGGGATTTGAACCCTGGTCTTCTATGGGGAGAGGGGTCTCTGCTGGGGGCGTTATTGCCAGACCTCAGGCTCTGCTCAACTTGCATACATTTATATTAGCTATTTTATATTTAACCTTTATTTAACTAGGCAAGTCAGTTAAGAACACATTTTTATTTACAATTACAGCCTAGGAACAGTGGGTTAACTGCCTTGTTCAGGGGCAGAACGACAGATTTGTACCTTGTCAGCTCGGGGATTCGATCTAGCAACCTTCCAGATCGTCAGAATGTGTTCTACTGGCTCAACACCACTAGGCTACCTGCCGCCCAGGCAGAATGTGTTCTACTGGCTCAACACCACTAGGCTACCTGCCGCCCAGGCAGAATGTGTTCTACTGGCTCAACACCACTAGGCTACCTGCCGCCCAGGCAGAATGTGTTCTACTGGCTCAACACCACTAGGCTACCTGCCGCCCAGGCAGAATGTGTTCTACTGGCTCAACACCACTAGGCTACCTGCCACCCAGGCAGAATGTGTTCTACTGGCTCAACACCACTAGGCTACCTGCCACCCAGGCAGAATGTGTTCTACTGGCTCAACACCACTAGGCTACCTGCCGCCCAGGCAGAATGTGTTCTACTGGCTCAACACCACTAGGCTACCTGCCACCCAGGCAGAATGTGTTTTAACAAAAGAAAAACTCTGAAACACCCAAAGTGGTTCTTCAACCTGAACATTGGTGTTTTTAAGAGAGAGTTTTGTGAAAACACTTTCTGGGGGTTTCAGTGCATGGAAAAGGCAGCCTCAAAACAGAAAAACGGTGTTTCTCATACAATCAATGGTTTAGAAATGCAAATGATTTATAGCCTAAATATTGATTGATGATAACGGCCTACGGAGAATATTTATATTGTTCAATGCTTTATTTAGACAGATTGGAAACAGGAGAGGCAGTAAGATGGTACATTTTATTGGAATTTTACCTACTCAACCACACTGTAATAAATTACTTTGGATTGAATTGAAATGGAAAAAGAAAAAAAAACATGCATACTGGGATGGCAGGTAGCCTAGTGGTTAGAGCGTTGGGCCAGTAACCGAAAGGTTGCTAGATCGAATCCCAGAGTTGACAAGCTAAAGATCTGTTGTTCTGCCCCTGAACAAGGCAGTTAACCCTCTGTTCCTAGGCCGTCATTGTTAATTAAGGACAAGTTCTTGTTAACTGACTTGCTTTGTTAAATAAAATAAAAATAGTGCTTACAGAATCAACAGTGATAACTGTTTTTAATCATTACAGTGTGAACAGTCGGTAGGCCATCATTGTAAATAATAATTTGTTTTTAACTGACTTGCCTAGTTAAATAAAGGTTCAATATAAAAAGATATACACATTAAAACACAGACATTGGGTTAACATTAAAAATCCCTCCAAGAACACATCTCTGCTTGGGTGCAATACTTTTCATGGTTTCATTACCCCATCGTGGTGTTTTGAGACTTTTTTACTGTGCACATTATTCCCTATATAGAGCACTATTTTTGCCCACCGCCCATAGGCCTCCACATGGAAAAGGGAGCCGTTTGAGACACATCGTAGGTCTTATCTAATGATACATCTTTGTCACATTGTCTATTCTTCTGTCTCTTTCTGGGTGAGCCAGGGAAACCACCTTCTATAAATGTGGTGTAAACTTCCTTCCTGTTTCATCCTAAAACACAATGTGACCACGTACTGTATGACACTGTAACCACGTACTGTATGACAATGTGACCACGTACTGTATGACAATATGACCACATACTGAATGACAATGTGACCACATACTGTATGACAATGTGACCACGTACTGTATGACAATATGACCACATACTGAATGACAATGTGACCACGTACTGTATGACAATGTGACCACGTACTGAATGACAATGTGACCACGTACTGTATGACAATGTAGCCACGTACTGTATGACAATGTGACCACGTACTGTATGACAATGTGACCACGTACTGTATGACACTGTAACCACATAGACCTACTGTATGACAATGTGACCACGTACATTATGACAATGTGACCACGTACTGTATGACACTGTAACCACATAGACCTACTGTATGACAATGTGACCACGTACTGTATGACAATGTAGCCACGTACTGTATGACAATGTGACCACATACTGTATGACAATGTGACCACGTACTGTCTGACAATGTGACCACGTACTGTATGACAATGTGACCACGTACTGTATGGCACTGTAACCACGTACTGTATGACAATGTGACCACGTACTGTATGACAATGTGACCACGTACTGTATGACACTGTAACCACGTAGACCTACTGTATGACACTGTAACCACGTAGACCTACTGTATGACACTGTAACCACGTAGACCTGTATGACAATGTAACCACGTACTGTATGACAATGTGACCACGTACTGTATGACAATGTGACCACGTACTGAATGACAATGTGACCATGTACTGTATGACAATGTAACCACGTAGACTGTGTATGACAATGTAACCACGTAGACCTACTGTATGACAATGTAACCACGTAGACTGTGTATGACAATGTAACCACGTAGACCTACTGTATGACAATGTAACCACGTACTGTATGACAATGTGACCACATACTGTATGACAATGTAACCACGTACTGTATGACAATGTGTCGTAAATAAGTAGAGTATGGAACAAGTCCGTAGAACTTTGAATGAGTTGAAAGACTTCTCTCATGAAGGTTGATTCATTGAAATGTAGATATTATAATTTGTTCATGTTAAAAACACAGATCACATAGTGTCTCCAAAAGAGATGGAGCAAAGCAGAGAGGAGGAGGAGGAGAGAGGAGGAGGAGGAGGAGGAGAAAGGAGGAGGAGGAGAGAGGAGGAGGAGGAGGAGAGAGGAGGAGGAGGAGAGAGAGATGTCAAAACATCTGTCATCAACATGGATCGGTTTGTGTCTCCTGTATTTCTCCTCAAGCTGAATAAATAGGACTTGGCATCAAAATAGAGGCAATTTACAGTTCACTCACTCCTGCCTCTCGATGTGTTTGTACATCTGTCAAGTTACATCTTCTCCCACATAGCCAAATGTTGGATCTTCTCCCACATAGCCAAATGTAACGTCTTCTCCCACATAGCCAAATGTTGGATCTTCTCCCACATATCCAAATGTAACGTCTTCTCCCACATAGCCAAATGTTGGATCTTCTCCCACATAGCCAAATGTTGTGTCTTCTCCCACATAGCCAAATGTTGGATCTTCTCCCACATAGTCAAATGTTGTGTCTTCTCCCACATAGCCAAATGTAACGTCTTCTCCCACATAGCCAAATGTTGTGTCTTCTCCCACATAGTCAAATGTTGTGTCTTCTCCCACATAGCCAAATGTTGTGTCTTCTCCCACATAGCCTAATGTAACGTCTTCTCCCACATAGCCAAATGTTGTGTCTTCTCCCACATAGCCAAATGTAACGTCTTCTCCCACATAGCCAAATGTTGTGTCTTCTCCCACATAGCCAAATGTTGTGTCTTCTCCCACATAGCCAAATGTTGTGTCTTCTCCCACATAGCCAAATGTAATGTCTTCTCCCACATAGCCAAATGTAACGTCTTCTCCCACATAGCCAAATGTTGTGTCTTCTCCCACATGGCCAAATGTTGTGTCTTCTCCCACATAGCCAAATGTTGTGTCTTCTCCCACATAGCCAAATGTTGTGTCTTCTCCCACATAGCCAAATGTTGTGTCTTCTCCCACATAGCCAAATGTTGTGTCTTCTCCCACATAGCCAAATGTTGTGTCTTCTCCCACATAGTCAAATGTTGTGTCTTCTCCCACATAGCCAAATGTTGTGTCTTCTCCCACATAGCCAAATGTTGTGTCTTCTCCCACATAGTCAAATGTTGTGTCTTCTCCCACATAGTCAAATGTTGTGTCTTCTCCCACATAGTCAAATGTAACGTCTTCTCCCACATAGCCAAATGTTGTGTCTTCTCCCACATAGCCAAATGTAATGTCTTCTCCCACATAGTCAAATGTAACGTCTTCTCCCACATAGCCAAATGTAATGTCTTCTCCCACATAGTCAAATGTAACGTCTTCTCCCACATAGCCAAACGTTGTGTCTTCTCCCACATAGCCAAATGTTGGATCTTCTCCCACATAGCCAAATGTTGTGTCTTCTCCCACATAGTCAAATGTTGTGTCTTCTCCCACATAGCCAAATGTTGTGTCTTCTCCCACATAGCCAAATGTAATGTCTTCTCCCACATAGCCAAATGTAATGTCTTCTCCCACATAGCCAAATGTTGTGTCTTCTCCCACATAGCCAAATGTTGGATCTTCTCCCACATAGCCAAATGTTGTGTCTTCTCCCACATAGCCAAATGTAACGTCTTCTCCCACATAGCCAAATGTTGTGTCTTCTCCCACATAGCCAAATGTAATGTCTTCTCCCACATAGCCTAATATATAATACTCAAATCAAATTGTATTTGTCACATACACATGGTTAGCAGATGTTAATGCGAGTGCAGTGAAATGCTTGTGCTTCTAGTTCCGACCGTGCAGTAATATCTAATAAGTAATCTAACAATTCCACAACAACTACCTAATACACACACATCTAAAGGGGTGAATGAGAATATGTACATGTAAGTACATGGATGAGCGATGGCCGAGCGGCATAGTATATTCACGTGATATGAGTCATGTAAGATATTAGTAAAGTGGCATTATTTAGAGTGGCATTGCATGAAGTGACTAGTGATCCATTTGTTAGAGTGGCCAGTGATTTCAAGTCTGTTTGTTGGTAGCAGCCTCTCTGTGTTAGTGATTGCTGTTTAGCAATCTGATGGCCTTGAGATAGAAGCTGTTTTTCTGTCTCTCGGTCCCAGCTTTGATGCACCTGTACTGACCTCGCCTTCTGGATGGTAGCAGGGTGAACAGGCAGTGGCTCGGGTGGTTGTTGTCCTTGATGATCTTTTTGGCCTTCCTGTGACATCGGGTGGTGTAGGTGTCCTGGAGTGCAGGTAGTTTACCTACAGAAGACAATCAAATGTATTGCTTGTGTCCCAAATTCTAACCTATTCCTTACACAGTGTACTACTTTAGACCAGGGCCCATAGGACTGTGTGTTCCTTATACAGTGTACTACTTTAGACCAGGGCCCATTGGACTGTGTTCCTTATACAGTATACTACTTTAGACCAGGGCCCATAGGACTGTGTGTCTGCACTTTCCTATGAAAACTAGCTAGTCCATCTCAACAGTATTTTCCCGCTGACTCACTTCACGACAGAATACATCTTAGTCGTCAGGGCAATATACCATCACCCAGGTTACAGCTGTACTGAACTGTGGTTCACTAAACCATCACCCAGGTTACAGCTGTACTGAACTGTGGACCACTAAACCATCACCCAGGTTACAGCTGTACTGAACTGTGGTTCACTAAACCATCACCCAGGTTACAGCTGTACTGAACTGTGGACCACTAAACCATCACCCAGGTTACAGCTGTACTGAACTGTGGTTCACTAAACCATCACCCAGGTTACAGCTGTACTGAACTGTGGACCACTAAACCATCACCCAGGTTACAGCTGTACTGAACTGTGGTTCACTAAACCATCACCCAGGTTACAGCTGTACTGAACTGTGGACCACTAAACCATCACCCAGGTTACAGCTGTACTGAACTGTGGACCACTAAACCATTACCCAGGTTACAGCTGTACTGAACTGTGGACCACTAAACCATCACCCAGGTTACATCTGTACTGAACTGTTGACCACTAAACCATCACCCAGGTTACAGCTGTACTGAACTGTGGACCACTAAACCATCACCCAGGTTACAGCTGTACTGAACTGTGGTTCACTAAACCATCACCCAGGTTACAGCTGTACTGAACTGTGGTTCACTAAACCATCACCCAGGTTACAGCTGTACTGAACTGTGGTTCACTAAACCATCACCCAGGTTACAGCTGTACTGAACTGTGGTTCACTAAACCATCACCCAGGTTACAGCTGTACTGAACTGTGGATCACTAAACCATCACCCAGGTTACAGCTGTACTGAACTGTGTATCACTAAACCATCACCCAGGTTACAGCTGTACTGAACTGTGGATCACTAAACCATCACCCAGGTTACAGCTGTACTGAACTGTGGACCACTAAACCATCACCCAGGTTACAGCTGTACTGAACTGTGGTTCACTAAACCATCACCCAGGTTACAGCTGTACTGAACTGTGGACCACTAAACCATCACCCAGGTTACAGCTGTACTGAACTGTGGACCACTAAACCATCACCCAGGTTACAGCTGTACTGAACTGTGGACCACTAAACCATCACCCAGGTTACAGCTGTACTGAACTGTGGTTCACTAAACCATCACCCAGGTTACAGTTGTACTGAACTGTGGACCACTAAACCATCACCCAGGTTACAGCTGTACTGAACAATGGACCACTAAACCATCACCCAGGTTACAGCTGTACTGAACTGTGGACCACTAAACCATCACCCAGGTTACAGCTGTACTGAACTGTGGACCACTAAACCATCACCCAGGTTACAGCTGTACTGAACTGTGGACCACTAAACCATCACCCAGGTTACAGCTGTACTGAACTGTGGACCACTAAACCATCACCCAGGTTACAGCTGTACTGAACTGTGGTTCACTAAACCATCACCCAGGTTACAGCTGTACTGAACTGTGGACCACTAAACCATCACCCAGGTTACAGCTGTACTGAACTGTGGTTCACTAAACCATCACCCAGGTTACAGCTGTACTGAACTGTGGATCACTAATAGTTCAAGGGAAAGAAGACAGACAAAAGGCCTCCTGTTGTATATAGTGCCTATAGTGTTAAACGATACTGTTCTGCATGATTACCCCCATAGAAATGGCAGTCTGACAGCTTGTAGCATATGTCTTATTGTCTAGACATTAGGTGGTCTCGAGTAGACAGCCAGTATGGTAATTATATAGCGTTACATCAATACAGAACCTGACAGGTCAACAAATGTTGAGCTGTTTGAAATCTGAAACAATATGCACATTGATGTCAATCCATTTTTTAAAAATCTATGTCCGAATTAAATTGAATTGTATTATGTAAAAGCCACGTGATCAGACAATTTGTTTTGGTCATGACAATTTGTTTCAGTAATGATAACTCAAACATTTAACTACCCTCAGCCATTCAATTCCTGCCCACTAGATGGCCCACTAGACACTAGACGGCCCACTAGACGGCCCACTAGATGGCCCACCAGACGGCCCACCAGACGGCCCACCAGACGGCCCACCAGACGGCCCACTAGACGGCCCACTAGACGGCCCACTAGACGGCCCACTAGAAGGCCCACTAGACGGCCCACTAGACGGCCCACTAGACGGCCCACTAGACGGCCCACTAGACGGCCCACTAGACGGCCCACTAGACGGCCCACTAGACGGCCCACTAGACGGCCGACTAGACGGCCCACTAGACGGCCCACTAGACGGCCCACTAGACGGCCCACTAGACGGCCCACTAGACGGCCCACTAGACGGCCCACTAGACGGCCCACCAGACGGCCCACTAGACGGCCCACTAGACGGCCCACTAGACGGCCCACTAGAAGGCCCACTAGACGGCCCACTAGACGGCCCACCAGACGGCCCACCAGACGGCCCACCGGACGGCCCACCAGACGGCCCACCAGACGGCCCACTAGACGGCCCACTAGACGGCCCACTAGACGGCCCACTAGATGGCCCAAGAGATAGAACCTAATTTCCAAACTAATTTAGAATGCAACGGTCAACGTACCTGATAAAGTACACCAACAATTATTAAAATTTCAAATGAAACTTGGAGATAAGGGAGGATTCAGGAATAAAGTCACTGTTGTTGTGAATCTAATCCTCCCACCTCTATAACACTGTTGTTGTGAACCTAATCCTCCCACCTCTCTAACACTGTTGTTGTGAACCTCCCACCTCTCTAACACTGTTGTTGTGAATCTAATCCTCCCACCTCTATAACACTGTTGTTGTGAACCTAATCCTCCCACCTCTATAACACTGTTGTTGTGAATCTAATCCTCCCACCTCTATAACACTGTTGTTGTGAATCTAATCATCCCACCTCTCTAACACTGTTGTTGTGAATCTAATCCTCCCACCTCTATAACACTGTTGTTGTGAATCTAATCATCCCACCTCTATAACACTGTTGTTGTGAATCTAATCCTCCCACCTCTATAACACTGTTGTTGTGAATCTAATCCTCCCACCTCAATAACACTGTTGTTATGAATCTAATCCTCCCACCTCTATAACACTGTTGTTATGAATCTAATCCTCCCACCTCTATAACACTGTTGTTGTGAATCTAATCCTCCCACCTCTCTAACACTGTTGTTGTGAATCTAATCCTCCCACCTCTATAACACTGTTGTTGTGAATCTAATCCTCCCACCTCTATAACACTGTTGTTGTGAATCTAATCCTCCCACCTCTATAACACTGTTGTTGTGAATCTAATCATCCCACCTCTCTAACACTGTTGTTGTGAATCTAATCCTCCCACCTCTATAACACTGTTGTTGTGAATCTAATCATCCCACCTCTATAACACTGTTGTTGTGAATCTAATCCTCCCACCTCTATAACACTGTTGTTGTGAATCTAATCCTCCCACCTCAATAACACTGTTGTTATGAATCTAATCCTCCCACCTCTATAACACTGTTGTTATGAATCTAATCCTCCCACCTCTATAACACTGTTGTTGTGAATCTAATCCTCCCACCTCTCTAACACTGTTGTTGTGAATCTAATCCTCCCACCTCTATAACACTGTTGTTGTGAATCTAATCCTCCCACCTCTATAACACTGTTGTTGTGAATCTAATCCTCCCACCTCTATAACACTGTTGTTGTGAACCTCCCACCTCTCTAACACTGTTGTTGTGAAGCTCCCACCTCTCTAACACTGTTGTTGTGAATCTAATCCTCCCACCTCTATAACACTGTTGTTGTGAATCTAATCCTCCCACCTCTATAACACTGTTGTTGTGAATCTAATCTTACCACCTCTATAACACTGTTGTTGTGAATCTAATCCTCCCACCTCTCTAACACTGTTGTTGTGAATCTAATCCTCCCACCTCTATAACACTGTTGTTGTGATCCTCCCACCTCTATAACACTGTTGTTGTGAATCTAATCCTCCCACCTCTATAACACTGTTGTTGTGAACCTCCCACCTCTATAACACTGTTATTGTGAATCTAATCCTCCCACCTCTCTAACACCGTTGTTGTGAACCTCCCACCTCTCTAACACCGTTGTTGTGAACCTCCCACCTCTATAACACTGTTGTTGTGAATCTAATCCTCCCACCTCTATAACACTGTTGTTGTGAAGCTCCCACCTCTCTAACACTGTTGTCGTGAAGCTCCCACCTCTATAACACTGTTGTTGTGAAGCTCCCACCTCTCTAACACTGTTGTCGTGAAGCTCCCACCTCTATAACACTGTTGTTGTGAAGCTCCCACCTCTCTAACACTGTTGTTGTGAACCTCCCACCTCTCTAACACTGTTGTTGTGAACCTCCCACCTCTCTAACACTGTTGTTGTGAACCTCCCTAGCTCTCCAGAAGTGACTTTCATCCCACTGCTAAAGCGACTCTCAGCCAGCTGCTTACCAGTAGGAACTAGACTCATTTATATGCACTGAGAATCCAATCTGTTCAGAAGAAGGACAGACAATGTGTTTCTCTGACACTGTCTGTCTCCATATTGACAGTAAATTGCCCACCTTAAATTCAACTTTCTTCCTGTTATTATGAAGCCCAAGGAGAAGGTTTCACTGCATTTTGTAGTTAATCCATAATTCCTTTAATCTTGATCTCTATAACACTGTTGTTGTGAATCTAATCCTCCCACCTCTATAACACTGTTGTTGTGAAGCTCCCACCTCTCTAACACTGTTGTTGTGAATCTAATCCTCCCACCTCTATAACACTGTTGTTGTGAAGCTCCCACCTCTCTAACACTGTTGTTGTGAATCTAATCCTCCCACCTCTCTAACACTGTTGTTGTGAATCTAATCCTCCCACCTCTATAACACTGTTGTTGTGAACTCCCACCTCTATAACACTGTTGTTGTGAATCTAATCCTCCCACCTCTATAACACTGTTGTTGTGAACTCCCACCTCTATAACACTGTTGTTGTGAATCTAATCATCCCACCTCTCTAACACTGTTGTTGTGAACCTCCCACCTCTATAACACTGTTGTTGTGAATCTAATCCTCCCACCTCTATAACACTGTTGTTGTGAATCTAATCCTCCCACCTCTATAACACTGTTGTTGTGAAGCTCCCACCTCTCTAACACTGTTGTTGTGAAGCTCCCACCTCTCTAACACTGTTGTTGTGAACCTCCCACCTCTATAACACTGTTGTTGTGAATCTAATCCTCCCACCTCTATAACACTGTTGTTGTGAACCTCCCACCTCTCTAACACTGTTGTTGTGAAGCTCCCACCTCTCTAACACTGTTGTTGTGAATCTCCCACCTCTATAACACTGTTGTTGTGAATCTAATCCTCCCACCTCTATAACACAGTTGTTGTGAACCTCCCACCTCTCTAACACTGTTGTTGTGAATCTAATCCTCCCACCTCTATAACACTGTTGTTGTGAACCTCCCACCTCTCTAACACTGTTGTTGTGAACCTCCCACCTCTATAACACTGTTGTTGTGAATCTAATCCTCCCACCTCTATAACACTGTTGTTGTGAACCTCCCACCTCTCTAACACTGTTGTTGTGAAGCTCCCACCTCTCTAACACTGTTGTTGTGAATCTCCCACCTCTATAACACTGTTGTTGTGAATCTAATCCTCCCACCTCTATAACACAGTTGTTGTGAACCTCCCACCTCTCTAACACTGTTGTTGTGAATCTAATCCTCCCACCTCTATAACACTGTTGTTGTGAACCTCCCACCTCTCTAACACTGTTGTTGTGAACTTCCCACCTCTATAACACTGTTGTTGTGAATCTAATCCTCCCACCTCTATAACACTGTTGTTGTGAACCTCCCACCTCTATAACACTGTTGTTGTGAACCTCCCACCTCTCTAACACTGTTGTTGTGAATCTAATCCTCCCACCTCTATAACACTGTTGTTGTGAATCTAATCCTCCCACCTCAATAACACTGTTGTTGTGAACCTCCCACCTCTATAACACTGTTGTTGTGAATCTAATCCTCCCACCTCTATAACACTGTTGTTGTGAACCTCCCACCTCTCTAACACTGTTGTTGTGAACCTCCCACCTCTCTAACACTGTTGTTGTGAATCTAATCCTCCCACCTCTATAACACTGTTGTTGTGAATCTAATCCTCCCACCTCTCTAACACTGTTGTTGTGAAGCTCCCACCTCTATAACACTGTTGTTGTGAATCTAATCCTCCCACCTCTCTAACACTGTTGTTGTGAACCTCCCACCTCTATAACACAGTTGTTGTGAACCTCCCACCTCTATAACACTGTTGTTGTGAATCTAATCCTCCCACCTCTATAACACTGTTGTTGTAAACCTCCCACCTCTCTAACACTGTTGTTGTGAATCTAATCCTCCCACCTCTCTAACACTGTTGTTGTGAATCTAATCCTCCCACCTCTCTAACACTGTTGTTGTGAATCTAATCCTCCCACCTCTATAACACTGTTGTTGTGAATCTAATCCTCCCACCTCTATAACACTGTTGTTGTGAATCTAATCCTCCCACCTCTCTAACACTGTTGTTGTGAATCTAATCCTCCCACCTCTCTAACACTGTTGTTGTGAATCTAATCCTCCCACCTCTATAACACCGTTGTTGTGAAGCTCCCACCTCTATAACACTGTTGTTGTGAATCTAATCCTCCCACCTCTATAACACTGTTGTTGTGAATCTAATCCTCCCACCTCTATAACACCGTTGTTGTGAAGCCCCCACCTCTCTAACACTGTTGTTGTGAATCTAATCCTCCCACCTCTATAACACTGTTGTTGTGAATCTAATCCTCCCACCTCAATAACACTGTTGTTATGAATCTAATCCTCCCACCTCTATAACACTGTTGTTGTGAATCTAATCCTCCCACCTCTCTAACACTGTTGTTGTGAATCTAATCCTCCCACCTCTATAACACTGTTGTTGTGAATCTAATCCTCCCACCTCTCTAACACTGTTGTTGTGAATCTAATCCTCCCACCTCTATAACACTGTTGTTGTGAATCTAATCCTCCCACCTCTCTAACACTGTTGTTGTGAATCTAATCCTCCCACCTCTATAACACTGTTGTTGTGAACCTCCCACCTCTCTAACACTGGTGTTGTGAATCTAATCCTCCCACCTCTCTAACACTGTTGTTGTGAATCTAAACCTCCCACCTCTCTAACACTGTTGTTGTGAATCTAATCCTCCCACCTCTATAACACTGTTGTTGTGAATCTAATCCTCCCACCTCAATAACACTGTTGTTGTGAACCTCCCACCTGTATAACACTGTTGTTGTGAATCTAATCCTCCCACCTCTATAACACTGTTGTTGTGAATCTAATCATCCCACCTCTATAACACTGTTGTTGTGAATCTAATCCTCCCACCTCTATAACACTGTTGTTGTGAACCTCCCACCTCTCTAACACTGGTGTTGTGAATCTAATCCTCCCACCTCTATAACACTGTTGTTGTGAACCTCCCACCTCTCTAACACTGTTGTTGTGAATCTAAACCTCCCACCTCTCTAACACTGTTGTTGTCAATCTAATCCTCCCACCTCTATAACACTGTTGTTGTGAATCTAATCCTCCCACCTCTATAACACTGTTGTTGTGAATCTAATCATCCCACCTCTATAACACTGTTGTTGTGAACCTCCCACCTCTCTAACACTGTTGTTGTGAACCTCCCACCTCTCTAACACTGTTGTTGTGAATCTAATCCTCCCACCTCTATAACACTGTTGTTGTGAATCTAATCCTCCCACCTCTCTAACACTGTTGTTGTGAAGCTCCCACCTCTATAACACTGTTGTTGTGAATCTAATCCTCCCACCTCTCTAACACTGTTGTTGTGAACCTCCCACCTCTATAACACAGTTGTTGTGAACCTCCCACTTCTATAACACTGTTGTTGTGAATCTAATCCTCCCACCTCTATAACACTGTTGTTGTAAACCTCCCACCTCTCTAACACTGTTGTTGTGAATCTAAACCTCCCACCTCTCTAACACTGTTGTTGTCAATCTAATCCTCCCACCTCTATAACACTGTTGTTGTGAATCTAATCCTCCCACCTCTATAACACTGTTGTTGTGAATCTAATCCTCCCACCTCTCTACCACTGTTGTTGTGAATCTAATCCTCCCACCTCTCTAACACTGTTGTTGTGAATCTAAACCTCCCACCTCTCTAACACTGTTGTTGTGAATCTAATCCTCCCACCTCTATAACACTGTTGTTGTGAATCTAATCCTCCCACCTCAATAACACTGTTGTTATGAATCTAATCCTCCCACCTCTATAACACTGTTGTTGTGAATCTAATCCTCCCACCTCTATAACACTGTTGTTGTGAACCTCCCACCTCTCTAACACTGGTGTTGTGAATCTAATCCTCCCACCTCTATAACACTGTTGTTGTGAACCTCCCACCGCTCTAACACTGTTGTTGTGAATCTAAACCTCCCACCTCTCTAACACTGTTGTTGTCAATCTAATCCTCCCACCTCTATAACACTGTTGTTGTGAACCTAATCTTCCCACCTCTATAACACTGTTGTTGTGAACCTCCCACCTCTATAACACTGGTGTTGTGAATCTAAACCTCCCACCTCTATAACACTGTTGTTGTCAATCTAAACCTCCCACCTCTATAACATTGTTGTTGTGAATCTAATCCTCCCATCTCTATAACACTGTTGTTGTGAATCTAATCCTCCCACCTCTATAACACTGTTGTTGTGAATCTAATCCTCCCACCTCTATAACACTGTTGTTGTGAATCTAATCCTCCCACCTCTATAACACTGTTGTTGTGAATCTAATCCTCCCACCTCTATAACACTGTTGTTGTGAATCTAATCCTCCCACCTCTATAACACTGTTGTTGTGAACCTACCACCTCTCTAACACTGTTGTTGTGAACCTCCCACCTCTCTAACACTGTTGTTGTGAATCTAATCCTCCCACCTCTATAACACTGTTGTTGTGAACCTCCCACCTCTATAACACTGTTGTTGTGAATCTAATCCTCCCACCTCTATAACACTGTTGTTGTGAACCTCCCACCTCTATAACACTGTTGTTGTGAATCTAAACCTCCCACCTCTATAACACTGTTG
The DNA here is from genome assembly GCF_045679555.1 of Salvelinus alpinus. Taxonomy (NCBI): domain Eukaryota; kingdom Metazoa; phylum Chordata; class Actinopteri; order Salmoniformes; family Salmonidae; genus Salvelinus; species Salvelinus alpinus. The sequence goes on from NC_092088.1 coordinate 98,556,101, forward strand.
TTGTGAACCTCCCACCTCTCTAACACTGTTGTTGTGAATCTAATCCTCCCACCTCTATAACACTGTTGTTGTGAATCTAATCCTCCCACCTCTCTAACACTGTTGTTGTGAACCTCCCACCTCTCTAACACTGTTGTTGTGAATCTAATCCTCCCATCTCAATAACACTGTTGTTGTGAATCTAATCCTCCCACATCTATAACACTGTTGTTGTGAATCTAATCCTCCCACCTCTATAACACTGTTGTTGTGAATCTAATCCTCCCACCTCAATAACACAGTTGTTGTGAACCTCCCACCTCTCTAACACTGTTGTTGTGAATCTAATCCTCCCACCTCTATAACACTGTTGTTGTGAACCTCCCACCTCTCTAACACTGTTGTTGTGAACCTCCCACCTCTATAACACTGTTGTTGTGAATCTAATCCTCCCACCTCTATAACACTGTTGTTGTGAACCTCCCACCTCTCTAACACTGTTGTTGTGAAGCTCCCACCTCTCTAACACTGTTGTTGTGAATCTCCCACCTCTATAGCACTGTTGTTGTGAATCTAATCCTCCCACCTCTATAACACAGTTGTTGTGAACCTCCCACCTCTCTAACACTGTTGTTGTGAATCTAATCCTCCCACCTCTATAACACTGTTGTTGTGAACCTCCCACCTCTCTAACACTGTTGTTGTGAACTTCCCACCTCTATAACACTGTTGTTGTGAATCTAATCCTCCCACCTCTATAACACTGTTGTTGTGAACCTCCCACCTCTATAACACTGTTGTTGTGAACCTCCCACCTCTCTAACACTGTTGTTGTGAATCTAATCCTCCCACCTCTATAACACTGTTGTTGTGAATCTAATCCTCCCACCTCAATAACACTGTTGTTGTGAACCTCCCACCTCTATAACACTGTTGTTGTGAATCTAATCCTCCCACCTCTATAACACTGTTGTTGTGAACCTCCCACCTCTCTAACACTGTTGTTGTGAACCTCCCACCTCTCTAACACTGTTGTTGTGAATCTAATCCTCCCACCTCTATAACACTGTTGTTGTGAATCTAATCCTCCCACCTCTCTAACACTGTTGTTGTGAAGCTCCCACCTCTATAACACTGTTGTTGTGAATCTAATCCTCCCACCTCTCTAACACTGTTGTTGTGAACCTCCCACCTCTATAACACAGTTGTTGTGAACCTCCCACCTCTATAACACTGTTGTTGTGAATCTAATCCTCCCACCTCTATAACACTGTTGTTGTAAACCTCCCACCTCTCTAACACTGTTGTTGTGAATCTAATCCTCCCACCTCTCTAACACTGTTGTTGTGAATCTAATCCTCCCACCTCTCTAACACTGTTGTTGTGAATCTAATCCTCCCACCTCTATAACACTGTTGTTGTGAATCTAATCCTCCCACCTCTATAACACTGTTGTTGTGAATCTAATCCTCCCACCTCTCTAACACTGTTGTTGTGAATCTAATCCTCCCACCTCTCTAACACTGTTGTTGTGAATCTAATCCTCCCACCTCTATAACACCGTTGTTGTGAAGCTCCCACCTCTATAACACTGTTGTTGTGAATCTAATCCTCCCACCTCTATAACACTGTTGTTGTGAATCTAATCCTCCCACCTCTATAACACCGTTGTTGTGAAGCCCCCACCTCTCTAACACTGTTGTTGTGAATCTAATCCTCCCACCTCTATAACACTGTTGTTGTGAATCTAATCCTCCCACCTCAATAACACTGTTGTTATGAATCTAATCCTCCCACCTCTATAACACTGTTGTTGTGAATCTAATCCTCCCACCTCTCTAACACTGTTGTTGTGAATCTAATCCTCCCACCTCTATAACACTGTTGTTGTGAATCTAATCCTCCCACCTCTCTAACACTGTTGTTGTGAATCTAATCCTCCCACCTCTATAACACTGTTGTTGTGAATCTAATCCTCCCACCTCTCTAACACTGTTGTTGTGAATCTAATCCTCCCACCTCTATAACACTGTTGTTGTGAACCTCCCACCTCTCTAACACTGGTGTTGTGAATCTAATCCTCCCACCTCTCTAACACTGTTGTTGTGAATCTAAACCTCCCACCTCTCTAACACTGTTGTTGTGAATCTAATCCTCCCACCTCTATAACACTGTTGTTGTGAATCTAATCCTCCCACCTCAATAACACTGTTGTTGTGAACCTCCCACCTGTATAACACTGTTGTTGTGAATCTAATCCTCCCACCTCTATAACACTGTTGTTGTGAATCTAATCATCCCACCTCTATAACACTGTTGTTGTGAATCTAATCCTCCCACCTCTATAACACTGTTGTTGTGAACCTCCCACCTCTCTAACACTGGTGTTGTGAATCTAATCCTCCCACCTCTATAACACTGTTGTTGTGAACCTCCCACCTCTCTAACACTGTTGTTGTGAATCTAAACCTCCCACCTCTCTAACACTGTTGTTGTCAATCTAATCCTCCCACCTCTATAACACTGTTGTTGTGAATCTAATCCTCCCACCTCTATAACACTGTTGTTGTGAATCTAATCATCCCACCTCTATAACACTGTTGTTGTGAACCTCCCACCTCTCTAACACTGTTGTTGTGAACCTCCCACCTCTCTAACACTGTTGTTGTGAATCTAATCCTCCCACCTCTATAACACTGTTGTTGTGAATCTAATCCTCCCACCTCTCTAACACTGTTGTTGTGAAGCTCCCACCTCTATAACACTGTTGTTGTGAATCTAATCCTCCCACCTCTCTAACACTGTTGTTGTGAACCTCCCACCTCTATAACACAGTTGTTGTGAACCTCCCACTTCTATAACACTGTTGTTGTGAATCTAATCCTCCCACCTCTATAACACTGTTGTTGTAAACCTCCCACCTCTCTAACACTGTTGTTGTGAATCTAAACCTCCCACCTCTCTAACACTGTTGTTGTCAATCTAATCCTCCCACCTCTATAACACTGTTGTTGTGAATCTAATCCTCCCACCTCTATAACACTGTTGTTGTGAATCTAATCCTCCCACCTCTCTACCACTGTTGTTGTGAATCTAATCCTCCCACCTCTCTAACACTGTTGTTGTGAATCTAAACCTCCCACCTCTCTAACACTGTTGTTGTGAATCTAATCCTCCCACCTCTATAACACTGTTGTTGTGAATCTAATCCTCCCACCTCAATAACACTGTTGTTATGAATCTAATCCTCCCACCTCTATAACACTGTTGTTGTGAATCTAATCCTCCCACCTCTATAACACTGTTGTTGTGAACCTCCCACCTCTCTAACACTGGTGTTGTGAATCTAATCCTCCCACCTCTATAACACTGTTGTTGTGAACCTCCCACCGCTCTAACACTGTTGTTGTGAATCTAAACCTCCCACCTCTCTAACACTGTTGTTGTCAATCTAATCCTCCCACCTCTATAACACTGTTGTTGTGAACCTAATCTTCCCACCTCTATAACACTGTTGTTGTGAACCTCCCACCTCTATAACACTGGTGTTGTGAATCTAAACCTCCCACCTCTATAACACTGTTGTTGTCAATCTAAACCTCCCACCTCTATAACATTGTTGTTGTGAATCTAATCCTCCCATCTCTATAACACTGTTGTTGTGAATCTAATCCTCCCACCTCTATAACACTGTTGTTGTGAATCTAATCCTCCCACCTCTATAACACTGTTGTTGTGAATCTAATCCTCCCACCTCTATAACACTGTTGTTGTGAATCTAATCCTCCCACCTCTATAACACTGTTGTTGTGAATCTAATCCTCCCACCTCTATAACACTGTTGTTGTGAACCTACCACCTCTCTAACACTGTTGTTGTGAACCTCCCACCTCTCTAACACTGTTGTTGTGAATCTAATCCTCCCACCTCTATAACACTGTTGTTGTGAACCTCCCACCTCTATAACACTGTTGTTGTGAATCTAATCCTCCCACCTCTATAACACTGTTGTTGTGAACCTCCCACCTCTATAACACTGTTGTTGTGAATCTAAACCTCCCACCTCTATAACACTGTTGTTGTGAACCTCCCACCTCTCTAACACTGTTGTTGTGAATCTAATCCTCCCACCTCTATAACACTGTTGTTGTGAATCTAATCCTCCCACCTCTCTAACACTGTTGTTGTGAACCTCCCACCTCTCTAACACTGTTGTTGTGAATCTAATCCTCCCATCTCAATAACACTGTTGTTGTGAATCTAATCCTCCCACATCTATAACACTGTTGTTGTGAATCTAATCCTCCCACCTCTATAACACTGTTGTTGTGAATCTAATCCTCCCACCTCAATAACACTGTTGTTGTGAACCTCCCACCTCTATAACACTGTTGTTGTGAATCTAATCCTCCCACCTCTATAACACTGTTGTTGTGAATCTAATCCTCCCACCTCTATAACACTGTTGTTGTGAACCTCCCACCTCTCTAACACTGTTGTTGTGAACCTCCCACCTCTCTAACACTGTTGTTGTGAATCTAATCCTCCCACCTCTATAACACTGTTGTTGTGAATCTAAACCTCCCACCTCTCTAACACTGTTGTTGTGAATCTAATCCTCCCACCTCTATAACACTGTTGTTGTGAATCTAATCCTCCCACCTCAATAACACTGTTGTTGTGAACCTCCCACCTGTATAACACTGTTGTTGTGAATCTAATCCTCCCACCTCTATAACACTGTTGTTGTGAATCTAATCATCCCACCTCTATAACACTGTTGTTGTGAATCTAATCCTCCCACCTCTATAACACTGTTGTTGTGAACCTCCCACCTCTCTAACACTGGTGTTGTGAATCTAATCCTCCCACCTCTATAACACTGTTGTTGTGAACCTCCCACCTCTCTAACACTGTTGTTGTGAATCTAAACCTCCCACCTCTCTAACACTGTTGTTGTCAATCTAATCCTCCCACCTCTATAACACTGTTGTTGTGAATCTAATCCTCCCATCTCTATAACACTGTTGTTGTGAATCTAATCATCCCACCTCTATAACACTGTTGTTGTGAACCTCCCACCTCTCTAACACTGTTGTTGTGAACCTCCCACCTCTCTAACACTGTTGTTGTGAATCTAATCCTCCCACCTCTCTAACACTGTTGTTGTGAAGCTCCCACCTCTATAACACTGTTGTTGTGAATCTAATCCTCCCACCTCTCTAACACTGTTGTTGTGAACCTCCCACCTCTATAACACAGTTGTTGTGAACCTCCCACCTCTATAACACTGTTGTTGTGAATCTAATCCTCCCACCTCTATAACACTGTTGTTGTAAACCTCCCACCTCTCTAACACTGTTGTTGTGAATCTAAACCTCCCACCTCTCTAACACTGTTGTTGTCAATCTAATCCTCCCACCTCTATAACACTGTTGTTGTGAATCTAATCCTCCCACCTCTATAACACTGTTGTTGTGAATCTAATCCTCCCACCTCTCTACCACTGTTGTTGTGAATCTAATCCTCCCACCTCTCTAACACTGTTGTTGTGAATCTAAACCTCCCACCTCTCTAACACTGTTGTTGTGAATCTAATCCTCCCACCTCTATAACACTGTTGTTGTGAATCTAATCCTCCCACCTCAATAACACTGTTGTTATGAATCTAATCCTCCCACCTCTATAACACTGTTGTTGTGAATCTAATCCTCCCACCTCTATAACACTGTTGTTGTGAACCTCCCACCTCTCTAACACTGGTGTTGTGAATCTAATCCTCCCACCTCTATAACACTGTTGTTGTGAACCTCCCACCGCTCTAACACTGTTGTTGTGAATCTAAACCTCCCACCTCTCTAACACTGTTGTTGTCAATCTAATCCTCCCACCTCTATAACACTGTTGTTGTGAACCTAATCTTCCCACCTCTATAACACTGTTGTTGTGAACCTCCCACCTCTCTAACACTGTTGTTGTGAACCTCCCACCTCTCTAACACTGTTGTTGTGAATCTAATCCTCCCACCTCTATAACACTGTTGTTGTGAATCTAAACCTCCCACCTCTCTAACACTGTTGTTGTGAATCTAATCCTCCCACCTCTATAACACTGTTGTTGTGAATCTAATCCTCCCACCTCAATAACACTGTTGTTGTGAACCTCCCACCTGTATAACACTGTTGTTGTGAATCTAATCCTCCCACCTCTATAACACTGTTGTTGTGAATCTAATCATCCCACCTCTATAACACTGTTGTTGTGAATCTAATCCTCCCACCTCTATAACACTGTTGTTGTGAACCTCCCACCTCTCTAACACTGGTGTTGTGAATCTAATCCTCCCACCAATATAACACTGTTGTTGTGAACCTCCCACCTCTCTAACACTGTTGTTGTGAATCTAAACCTCCCACCTCTCTAACACTGTTGTTGTCAATCTAATCCTCCCACCTCTATAACACTGTTGTTGTGAATCTAATCCTCCCACCTCTATAACACTGTTGTTGTGAATCTAATCATCCCACCTCTATAACACTGTTGTTGTGAACCTCCCACCTCTCTAACACTGTTGTTGTGAACCTCCCACCTCTCTAACACTGTTGTTGTGAATCTAATCCTCCCACCTCTCTAACACTGTTGTTGTGAAGCTCCCACCTCTATAACACTGTTGTTGTGAATCTAATCCTCCCACCTCTCTAACACTGTTGTTGTGAACCTCCCACCTCTATAACACAGTTGTTGTGAACCTCCCACCTCTATAACACTGTTGTTGTGAATCTAATCCTCCCACCTCTATAACACTGTTGTTGTAAACCTCCCACCTCTCTAACACTGTTGTTGTGAATCTAAACCTCCCACCTCTCTAACACTGTTGTTGTCAATCTAATCCTCCCACCTCTATAACACTGTTGTTGTGAATCTAATCCTCCCACCTCTATAACACTGTTGTTGTGAATCTAATCCTCCCACCTCTCTACCACTGTTGTTGTGAATCTAATCCTCCCACCTCTCTAACACTGTTGTTGTGAATCTAAACCTCCCACCTCTCTAACACTGTTGTTGTGAATCTAATCCTCCCACCTCTATAACACTGTTGTTGTGAATCTAATCCTCCCACCTCAATAACACTGTTGTTATGAATCTAATCCTCCCACCTCTATAACACTGTTGTTGTGAATCTAATCCTCCCACCTCTATAACACTGTTGTTGTGAACCTCCCACCTCTCTAACACTGGTGTTGTGAATCTAATCCTCCCACCTCTATAACACTGTTGTTGTGAACCTCCCACCGCTCTAACACTGTTGTTGTGAATCTAAACCTCCCACCTCTCTAACACTGTTGTTGTCAATCTAATCCTCCCACCTCTATAACACTGTTGTTGTGAACCTAATCTTCCCACCTCTATAACACTGTTGTTGTGAACCTCCCACCTCTATAACACTGGTGTTGTGAATCTAAACCTCCCACCTCTATAACACTGTTGTTGTCAATCTAAACCTCCCACCTCTATAACATTGTTGTTGTGAATCTAATCCTCCCATCTCTATAACACTGTTGTTGTGAATCTAATCCTCCCACCTCTATAACACTGTTGTTGTGAATCTAATCCTCCCACCTCTATAACACTGTTGTTGTGAATCTAATCCTCCCACCTCTATAACACTGTTGTTGTGAATCTAATCCTCCCACCTCTATAACACTGTTGTTGTGAATCTAATCCTCCCACCTCTATAACACTGTTGTTGTGAACCTACCACCTCTCTAACACTGTTGTTGTGAACCTCCCACCTCTCTAACACTGTTGTTGTGAATCTAATCCTCTCACCTCTATAACACTGTTGTTGTGAACCTCCCACCTCTATAACACTGTTGTTGTGAATCTAATCCTCCCACCTCTATAACACTGTTGTTGTGAACCTCCCACCTCTATAACACTGTTGTTGTGAATCTAAACCTCCCACCTCTATAACACTGTTGTTGTGAACCTCCCACCTCTCTAACACTGTTGTTGTGAACCTCCCACCTCTCTAACACTGTTGTTGTGAATCTAATCCTCCCACCTCTATAACACTGTTGTTGTGAATCTAATCCTCCCACCTCTATAACACTGTTGTTGTGAACCTCCCACCTCTATAACACTGTTGTTGTGAACCTCCCTAGCTCTCCAGAAGTGACTTTCATCCCACTGCTAAAGCGACTCTCAGCCAGCTGCTTACCAGTAGGAACTAGACTCATTTATATGCACTGAGAATCCAATCTGTTCAGAAGAAGGACAGACAATATGTTTCTCTGACACTGTCTGTCTCCACATTGACTATAAATTGCCCAACTTAAATTCAACTTTCTTCCTGTTGTTATGAAGCCCAAGGAGAAGGTTTCACTGCATTTTGTAGTTAATCCATAATTCCTTTAATCTTGAGAGAAATATGTTTTAGATCTATCAACTGTGAAAAGATCTTTGGCAATAGAAGTAATGAAATAACCTCAGATTGTATTTGGGATAACACTTTAGGAATAAATTAGGAATTAAATAATTGTCTAATGTTACAAATACAAATTAAATTCTGAAATTATTAATGACACTGAAAACATTTTAAAGGAGAAAAAAAGGAAGGAGGAAGGGAAGCGTTGCTAAGGTACACAGTAGTAGGTGTTGGTAGACAGAAGGTACACAGTAGGAGGTGTTGGTAGACAGAAGGTAGACAGTAGATCGTTTTGGTAGACAGAAGGTAGACAGTAGATCGTTTTGGTAGACAGAAGGTACACAGTATTAGGTTTTGGTAGACAGAAGGTACACAGTAGGAGGTTTTGGTAAACAGAAGGTACACAGTAGGAGGTTTTGGTAGACAGAAGGTACACAGTAGATCGTTTTGGTAGACAGAAGGTACGCATCGGTAGGTTTTTGTTGACCGAAGGTACACGTTAGTAGGTTTTTGTAGACAGAAGGTACACATTAGTATGTTTTTGTAGACAGAAGGTAGACAGTAGTAGGTGTTGGTAGACAGAAGGTACACAGTAGTAGGTGTTGGTAGACAGAAGGTACACAGTAGTAGGTTTTGGTAGACAGAAGCTGCTTTTTGGTAAATTGGTCATTAAAAAGAGAGGACAAGGCACTCTTCATATAATTAATGAAAATGCCTTCGTCCCTGAAGAAGGACATGCAGCCAGAAAATAGTCAGAGTTTTTAAACTTTGTTTCCATTGAACATGCCATAGAAATAAATGTATTTTAATTTATTATAAATGTATTATAAATGTATTTTGTATTCATTATATGAAGAGTGCCTTGATCCTCCTTTTTTTTTAATGATACATCTTGGCATATTTTGATATAATCACCAATGGAATGAGAGACATATTGGGAATCTAGCCAGGACACCGGGGTTAACACCCCATCCTAAAGACAACACCTTGTACAGGGCAATGTCCCTAATCACTGCTCTGGGGAATTGGGATATTTATTCTTTTTTTTTGGACCAGGGGAAAGAGTGCCTCCTACTGGCCCTCCAACACCCACCCAGGGACTGAACAGGACCAACCCTGCTTAGCTTCAGAGGTACACCTGCAGGGTGGTATACGGCAGGCTACACATGGGAAACTGTTGAGCATGGAAACACCCGGCAGTGTTGCAGTTCTTGACACAAGCAGATGTGCCTGGCAAATAGTTTGCCTTGCCCATTCACCCTCTGAATGGCACGCATACTCAATCCATGTCTCAATTGTCTCAAGGCTTTAAAAATCCTTCTTTAACCTCTCCCCTGCCCTTCATCAACACTGATTGAAGTGGATTTAACAAGTGACATCAATAAGGGATCACAGCTTTCACCTCGGTTCACCTGGTCAGTCTATGTCATGGGAAGAGCAGGTGTTCATACTGTTTTGTACACTCAGCATAATATTAAACCTCCCTTTTAAGAAAAGGCTAAATACCCCATTCTGGCTTATTTCCATATGCTTGGCTTAGTGTACTGGCTTACCCATCTGTCACCATAAAAGGTTATTAAGCAGGAGAGTAGAGATGTCTGCTCTGTTGAGAGATGGCCCCTATCTCAAAAGGCACCCTATTCCCTGTACAGTGCACTCCTTTTGACCAGGGCCCATAGTAGTAGCAGTAGTAGTAGTCAAAAGTAGTGCACTACGTAGGGAATAGGTTGCCCTTTGGGAAACCGCCGTGATCTATAACAGCTCAGAGACAATCCAGGCCTGTATTGGGTCTGTAACAGAGACTCCAGAGGAATCTAACAACTCAATTAGTGTCCTGGGATCCAACCCAAGGGAAGACTAGCTCTCTTTCCTCTCTTTTGTTAACGATGACTTCTTCCTTCCTTCCATGAGGGATGGCTATTGAAGGAGCTCGTTGGAGATGTCCCCAGGCGATCAGATCCAGAGACAACATGATGGCTATTGAAGGAGCTCGTTGGAGATGTCCCCAGGCGATCAGATCCAGAGACAACATGATGGCTATTGACGGAGCTCGTTGGAGATGTCCCCAGGCGATCAGATCCAGAGACAACATGATGGCTATTGAAGGAGCTCGTTGGAGATGTCCCCAGGCGGTCAGATCCAGAGACAACATGATGGATATTGAAGGAGCTCGTTGGAGATGTCCCCCGGCGGTCAGATCCAGAGACAACATGATGGATATTGAAGGAGCTCGTTGGAGATGTCCCCCGGCGGTCAGATCCAGAGACAACATGATTAAACTACAGAGAGCACACTCCCCCATCTCTCCCTTCCTCTTCCCTCCTCCCTCCCTCCCCACACACTCTCTCTCTCCCCCTGTCTCTCTCTCGCCCCCTCTCTCCCCTCACCCCCTCCCCTCACCCTCTCTAAGTGACAAGGCCAATTGCAGGGTGTGGAAGATGGCAACAGCATTCATTTCCCAGGCAGATACATTGGGACACATCCCAAATGGCACCCTATTCCCTACATAGTGCACTACTTTTAATGAGAGCCCTACTGGCCCTGGTCAAAACTAGTGCACATTATAGGGAATATGGTTCCATTTGGGGGAGAAGTATATTTTCCAGGCAGAGACACAGTTTATCTCAGTCTGTATCAGTGATGGGCAAGTTTGAGGGCCCGCAGTGGCTAAGTGGGTCTGCATCCACAGTCATAACCTCCCCACCTAGTGGGCAAAACATTTTAACGTCTCCCCCCCCCCCGTGACAGCAAAGAAAACATGTTTTAGTTTTAAAAGTTGATTTCCTGCAATTCTACACGTTTTGCCGTTGAATGGAGGAAAATGTTTACAGTTTTTAATATGATAAAGGGCCCCACATCCCGGTCGGTAATTCAACCACACCCTACTAACATTTTGCTGACATGGGCCCGCGGCCCACAGGCTGCCAGTTGCAGGGGCATGCGGTCCACAGGCTGCTAGTTACAGGGGCATGCGGCCCACAGGCTGCCAGTTACAGGGGCATGCGGCCCACAGGCTGCCAGTTACAGGGGCATGCGGCCCACAGGCTGCCAGTTGCAGGGGCATGCGGTCCACAGGCTGCTAGTTACAGGGGCATGCGGCCCACAGGCTGCCAGTTACAGGGGCATGCGGCCCACAGGCTGCCAGTTACAGGGGCATGCGGCCCACAGGCTGCCAGTTGAAGGGGCATGCGGCCCACAGGCTGCCAGTTACAGGGGCATGCGGCCCACAGGCTGCTAGTTACAGGGGCATGCGGCCCACAGGCTGCTAGTTACAGGGGCATGCGGCCCACAGGCTGCTAGTTACAGGGGCATGCGGCCCACAGGCTGCTAGTTACAGGGGCATGCGGCCCACAGGCTGCTAGTTACAGGGGCATGCGGCCCACAGGCTGCCAGTTGAAGGGGCATGCGGCCCACAGGCTGCCAGTTGAAGGGGCATGCGGCCCACAGGCTGCCAGTTGAAGGGGCATGCGGCCCACAGGCTGCCAGTTGAAGGGGCATGCGGCCCACAGGCTGCCAGTTGAAGGGGCATGCGGCCCACAGGCTGCCAGTTACAGGGGCATGCGGCCCACAGGCTGCCAGTTACAGGGGCATGCGGCCCACAGGCTGCCAGTTGAAGGGGCATGCGGCCCACAGGCTGCCAGTTACAGGGGCATGCGGCCCACAGGCTGCTAGTTACAGGGGCATGCGGCCCACAGGCTGCTAGTTGCAGGGGCATGCGGCCCACAGGCTGCCAGTTGCAGGGGCATGCGGCCCACAGGCTGCTAGTTGAAGGGGCATGCGGCCCACAGGCTGCCAGTTGCAGGGGCATGCGGCCCACAGGCTGCTAGTTACAGGGGCATGCGGCCCACAGGCTGCTAGTTGAAGGGGCATGCGGCCCACAGGCTGCCAGTTGCAGGGGCATGCGGCCCACAGGCTGCCAGTTGAAGGGGCATGCGGCCCACACGCTCCCAGTTGCAGGGGCATGCGGCCCACAGGCTGCTAGTTACAGGGGCATGCGGCCCACACGCTGCCAGTTGCAGGGGCATGCGGCCCACAGGCTGCCAGTTACAGGGGCATGCGGCCCACAGGCTGCCAGTTGAAGGGGCATGCGGCCCACAGGCTGCCAGTTGCAGGGGCATGCGGCCCTCAGGCTGCCAGTTGCAGGGGCATGCGGCCCACAGGCTGCCAGTTGCAGGGGCATGCGGCCCACAGGCTGCCAGTTACAGGGGCATGCGGCCCACAGGCTGCCAGTTACAGGGGCATGCGGCCCACAGGCTGCCAGTTGCAGGGGCATGCGGCCCACAGGCTGCTAGTTGCAGGGGCATGCGGCCCACAGGCTGCCAGTTGAAGGGGCATGCGGCCCACAGGCTGCTAGTTGCAGGGGCATGCGGCCCACAGGCTGCCAGTTGCAGGGGCATGCGGCCCACAGGCTGCCAGTTGCAGGGGCATGCGGCCCACAGGCTGCCAGTTGCAGGGGCATGCGGCCCACAGGCTGCCAGTTGCAGGGGCATGCGGCCCACAGGCTGCCCCACATAGCCAAATGTTGGATCTTCTCCCACATAGCCAAATGTAACGTCTTCTCCCACATAGCCAAATGTTGGATCTTCTCCCACATAGTCAAATGTTGGATCTTCTCCCACATAGCCAAATGTAACGTCTTCTCCCACATATCCAAATGTTGGATCTTCTCCCACATATCCAAATGTTGTGTCTTCTCCCACATAGCCAAACGTTGTGTCTTCTCCCACATAGCCAAACGTTGTTTCTTCTCCCACATAGCCAAATGTTGGATCTTCTCCCACATAGTCAAATGTTGTGTCTTCTCCCACATAGTCAAATGTTGTGTCTTCTCCCACATAGCCAAATGTTGTGTCTTCTCCCACATAGCCAAATGTTGGATCTTCTCCCACATAGTCAAATGTTGGATCTTCTCCCACATAGTCAAATGTTGTGTCTTCTCCCACATAGCCAAACGTTGTGTCTTCTCCCACATAGCCAAACGTTGTGTCTTCTCCCACATAGCCAAATGTTGGATCTTCTCCCACATAGTCAAATGTTGTGTCTTCTCCCACATAGCCAAATGTTGGATCTTCTCCCACATAGTCAAATGTTGTGTCTTCTCCCACATAGCCAAACGTTGTGTCTTCTCCCACATAGCCAAATGTTGTGTCTTCTCCCACATAGCCAAATGTTGTGTCTTCTCCCACATAGCCAAATGTTGTGTCTTCTCCCACATAGCCAAATGTTGTGTCTTCTCCCACATAGCCAAATGTTGTGTCTTCTCCCACATAGCCAAATGTTGTGTCTTCTCCCACATAGTCAAACGTTGTGTCTTCTCCCACATAGCCAAATGTTGTGTCTTCTCCCACATAGTCAAATGTTGTGTCTTCTCCCACATAGTCAAATGTTGTGTCTTCTCCCACATAGCCAAATGTTGTGTCTTCTCCCACATAGCCAAATGTTGTGTCTTCTCCCACATAGCCAAATGTTGTGTCTTCTCCCACATAGCCAAATGTTGTGTCTTCTCCCACATAGTCAAATGTTGTGTCTTCTCCCACATAGCCAAATGTTGTGTCTTCTCCCACATAGCCAAATGTTGTGTCTTCTCCCACATAGCCAAATGTTGGATCTTCTCCCACATAGCCAAATGTAATGTCTTCTGCTTGTGCTTCTAGTTCCGACCGTGCAGTAATATCTAACAAGTAATCTAACAATTCCACAACAACTACCTAATACACACACATCTAAAGGGGTGAAAGAGAAAATGTGTAAGTACATGGATGAGCGATGGACGAGCGGCATAGTATATTCACGTGATATGAGTAATGTAAGATATTAGTAAAGTGACATTATTTAGTGGCATTGCATGAAGTGACTAGTGATCCATTTGTTAGAGTGGCCAGAGATTTGAGTCTGTATGTTGGCAGCAGCCTCTCTGTGTTAGTGGTGGCTGTTTAGCAATCTGATGGCCTTGAGATAGAAGCTGTTTTTCTGTCTCTCGGTCCGAGCTTTGATGCACCTGTACTGACCTCGCCTTCTGGATGGTAGCGGGGTGAACAGGCAGTGGATCGGGTGGTTGTTGTCCTTGATGATCTTTTTGGCCTTCCTGTGACATCGGGTGGTGTAGGTGTCCTGGAGTGCAGGTAGTTTACCTACAGAAGAGAATCAAATGTATTGCTTGTGTCCCAAATTCTAACCTATTCCTTACACAGTGTACTACGTTAGACCAGGGCCCATAGGACTGTGTGTTCCTTATACAGTGTACTACTTTAGACCAGGGCCCATTGGACTGTGTTCCTTTACAGTGTACTACTTTAGACCAGGGCCCATAGGACTGTGTGTTCCTAATACAGTGTACTACTTTAGACCAGGGCCCAAAGGACTGTGTGTTCCTAATACAGTGTACTACTTTAGACCAGGGCCCATAGGACTGGGTGTTCCTTATACAGTGTACTACTTTAGACGAGGGCCCATAGGACTGTGTGTTCCTAATACAGTGTACTACTTTAGACCAGGGCCCAAAGGACTGTGTGTTCCTTATACAGTGTACTACTTTAGACCAGGGCCCATTGGACTGTGTTCCTTATACAGTGTACTACTTTAGACCAGGGCCCATAGGACTATGTGTTCCTTACACAGTGTACTACTTTAGACCAGGGCCCAAAGGACTGTGTGTTCCTTATACAGTGTACTACTTTAGACCAGGGCCCATTGGACTGTGTTCCTTATACAGTGTACTACTTTAGACCAGGGCCCATAGGACTATGTGTTCCTTACACAGTGTACTACTTTAGACCAGGGCCCAAAGGACTGTGTGTTCCTTATACAGTGTACTACTTTAGACCAGGGCCCATTGGACTGTGTTCCTTATACAGTGTACTACTTTAGACCAGGGCCCATAGGACTATGTGTTCCTTACACAGTGTACTACTTTAGACCAGGGCCCAAAGGACTGTGCGTTCCCTATACAGTATACTACTTTAGACCAGGGCCCATTGGACTGTGTGTTCCTAATACAGTGTACTACTTTAGACCAGGGCCCAAAGGACTGTGTGTTCCTAATACAGTGTACTACTTTAGACCAGGGCCCATTGGACTGTGTTCCTTATACAGTATACTACTTTAGACCAGGGCCCATAGGACTGTGTGTCTGCACTTTCCTATGAAAACTAGCTAGTCCATCTCAACAGTATTTTCCCGCTGACTCACTTCACGACAGAATACATCTTAGTCGTCAGGGCAATATACCATCACCCAGGTTACAGCTGTACTGAACTGTGGTTCACTAAACCATCACCCAGGTTACAGCTGTACTGAACTGTGGATCACTAAACCATCACCCAGGTTACAGCTGTACTGAACTGTGGTTCACTAAACCATCACCCAGGTTACAGCTGTACTGAACTGTGGACCACTAAACCATCACCCAGGTTACAGCTGTACTGAACTGTGGTTCACTAAACCATCACCCAGGTTACAGCTGTACTGAACTGTGGACCACTAAACCATCACCCAGGTTACAGCTGTACTGAACTGTGGTTCACTAAACCATCACCCAGGTTACAGCTGTACTGAACTGTGGACCACTAAACCATCACCCAGGTTACAGCTGTACTGAACTGTGGACCACTAAACCATTACCCAGGTTACAGCTGTACTGAACTGTGGACCACTAAACCATCACCCAGGTTACATCTGTACTGAACTGTTGACCACTAAACCATCACCCAGGTTACAGCTGTACTGAACTGTGGACCACTAAACCATCACCCAGGTTACAGCTGTACTGAACTGTGGTTCACTAAACCATCACCCAGGTTACAGCTGTACTGAACTGTGGTTCACTAAACCATCACCCAGGTTACAGCTGTACTGAACTGTGGTTCACTAAACCATCACCCAGGTTACAGCTGTACTGAACTGTGGTTCACTAAACCATCACCCAGGTTACAGCTGTACTGAACTGTGGATCACTAAACCATCACCCAGGTTACAGCTGTACTGAACTGTGTATCACTAAACCATCACCCAGGTTACAGCTGTACTGAACTGTGGATCACTAAACCATCACCCAGGTTACAGCTGTACTGAACTGTGGACCACTAAACCATCACCTAGGTTACAGCTGTACTGAACTGTGGTTCACTAAACCATCACCCAGGTTACAGCTGTACTGAACTGTGGACCACTAAACCATCACCCAGGTTACAGCTGTACTGAACTGTGGACCACTAAACCATCACCCAGGTTACAGCTGTACTGAACTGTGGACCACTAAACCATCACCCAGGTTACAGCTGTACTGAACTGTGGTTCACTAAACCATCACCCAGGTTACAGTTGTACTGAACTGTGGACCACTAAACCATCACCCAGGTTACAGCTGTACTGAACAATGGACCACTAAACCATCACCCAGGTTACAGCTGTACTGAACTGTGGACCACTAAACCATCACCCAGGTTACAGCTGTACTGAACTGTGGACCACTAAACCATCACCCAGGTTACAGCTGTACTGAACTGTGGACCACTAAACCATCACCCAGGTTACAGCTGTACTGAACTGTGGACCACTAAACCATCACCCAGGTTACAGCTGTACTGAACTGTGGTTCACTAAACCATCACCCAGGTTACAGCTGTACTGAACTGTGGATCACTAATAGTTCAAGGGAAAGAAGACAGACAAAAGGCCTCCTGTTGTATATAGTGCCCATAGTGTTAAACGATACTGTTCTGCATGATTACCCCCATAGAAATGGCAGTCTGACAGCTTGTAGCATATGTCTTATTGTCTAGACATTAGGTGGTCTCGAGTAGACAGCCAGTATGGTAATTATATAGCGTTACATCAATACAGAACCTGACAGGTCAACAAATGTTGAGCTGTTTGAAATCTGAAACAATATGCACATTGATGTCAATCCATTTTTTAAAAATCTATGTCCGAATTAAATTGAATTGTATTATGTAAAAGCCACGTGATCAGACAATTTGTTTTGGTCATGACAATTTGTTTCAGTAATGATAACTCAAACATTTAACTACCCTCAGCCATTCAATTCCTGCCCACTAGATGGCCCACTAGACACTAGACGGCCCACTAGACGGCCCACTAGATGGCCCACCAGACGGCCCACCAGACGGCCCACCAGACGGCCCACTAGACGGCCCACTAGACGGCCCACTAGACGGCCCACTAGACGGCCCACTAGACGGCCCACTAGAAGGCCCACTAGACGGCCCACTAGACGGCCCACTAGACGGCCCACTAGACGGCCCACTAGACGGCCCACTAGACGGCCCACTAGACGGCCCACTAGACGGCCCACTAGACGGCCCACTAGACGGCCGACTAGACGGCCCACTAGACGGCCCACTAGACGGCCCACTAGACGGCCCACTAGACGGCCCACTAGACGGCCCACTAGACGGCCCACTAGACGGCCCACCAGACGGCCCACTAGACGGCCCACTAGACGGCCCACTAGACGGCCCACTAGAAGGCCCACTAGACGGCCCACTAGACGGCCCACCAGACGGCCCACCAGACGGCCCACCAGACGGCCCACCAGACGGCCCACCAGACGGCCCACTAGACGGCCCACTAGACGGCCCACTAGATGGCCCAAGAGATAGAACCTAATTTCCAAACTAATTTAGAATGCAACGGTCAACGTACCTGATAAAGTACACCAACAATTATTAAAATTTCAAATGAAACTTGGAGATAAGGGAGGATTCAGGAATAAAGTCACTGTTGTTGTGAATCTAATCCTCCCACCTCTATAACACTGTTGTTGTGAACCTAATCCTCCCACCTCTCTAACACTGTTGTTGTGAACCTCCCACCTCTCTAACACTGTTGTTGTGAATCTAATCCTCCCACCTCTATAACACTGTTGTTGTGAACCTAATCCTCCCACCTCTATAACACTGTTGTTGTGAATCTAATCCTCCCACCTCTATAACACTGTTGTTGTGAATCTAATCATCCCACCTCTCTAACACTGTTGTTGTGAATCTAATCCTCCCACCTCTATAACACTGTTGTTGTGAATCTAATCATCCCACCTCTATAACACTGTTGTTGTGAATCTAATCCTCCCACCTCTATAACACTGTTGTTGTGAATCTAATCCTCCCACCTCAATAACACTGTTGTTATGAATCTAATCCTCCCACCTCTATAACACTGTTGTTATGAATCTAATCCTCCCACCTCTATAACACTGTTGTTGTGAATCTAATCCTCCCACCTCTCTAACACTGTTGTTGTGAATCTAATCCTCCCACCTCTATAACACTGTTGTTGTGAATCTAATCCTCCCACCTCTATAACACTGTTGTTGTGAATCTAATCCTCCCACCTCTATAACACTGTTGTTGTGAATCTAATCATCCCACCTCTCTAACACTGTTGTTGTGAATCTAATCCTCCCACCTCTATAACACTGTTGTTGTGAATCTAATCATCCCACCTCTATAACACTGTTGTTGTGAATCTAATCCTCCCACCTCTATAACACTGTTGTTGTGAATCTAATCCTCCCACCTCAATAACACTGTTGTTATGAATCTAATCCTCCCACCTCTATAACACTGTTGTTATGAATCTAATCCTCCCACCTCTATAACACTGTTGTTGTGAATCTAATCCTCCCACCTCTCTAACACTGTTGTTGTGAATCTAATCCTCCCACCTCTATAACACTGTTGTTGTGAATCTAATCCTCCCACCTCTATAACACTGTTGTTGTGAATCTAATCCTCCCACCTCTATAACACTGTTGTTGTGAACCTCCCACCTCTCTAACACTGTTGTTGTGAAGCTCCCACCTCTCTAACACTGTTGTTGTGAATCTAATCCTCCCACCTCTATAACACTGTTGTTGTGAATCTAATCTTACCACCTCTATAACACTGTTGTTGTGAATCTAATCCTCCCACCTCTCTAACACTGTTGTTGTGAATCTAATCCTCCCACCTCTATAACACTGTTGTTGTGATCCTCCCACCTCTATAACACTGTTGTTGTGAATCTAATCCTCCCACCTCTATAACACTGTTGTTGTGAACCTCCCACCTCTATAACACTGTTGTTGTGAATCTAATCCTCCCACCTCTCTAACACCGTTGTTGTGAACCTCCCACCTCTCTAACACCGTTGTTGTGAACCTCCCACCTCTATAACACTGTTGTTGTGAATCTAATCCTCCCACCTCTATAACACTGTTGTTGTGAAGCTCCCACCTCTCTAACACTGTTGTCGTGAAGCTCCCACCTCTATAACACTGTTGTTGTGAAGCTCCCACCTCTCTAACACTGTTGTCGTGAAGCTCCCACCTCTATAACACTGTTGTTGTGAAGCTCCCACCTCTCTAACACTGTTGTTGTGAACCTCCCACCTCTCTAACACTGTTGTTGTGAACCTCCCACCTCTCTAACACTGTTGTTGTGAACCTCCCTAGCTCTCCAGAAGTGACTTTCATCCCACTGCTAAAGCGACTCTCAGCCAGCTGCTTACCAGTAGGAACTAGACTCATTTATATGCACTGAGAATCCAATCTGTTCAGAAGAAGGACAGACAATGTGTTTCTCTGACACTGTCTGTCTCCATATTGACAGTAAATTGCCCACCTTAAATTCAACTTTCTTCCTGTTATTATGAAGCCCAAGGAGAAGGTTTCACTGCATTTTGTAGTTAATCCATAATTCCTTTAATCTTGATCTCTATAACACTGTTGTTGTGAATCTAATCCTCCCACCTCTATAACACTGTTGTTGTGAAGCTCCCACCTCTCTAACACTGTTGTTGTGAATCTAATCCTCCCACCTCTATAACACTGTTGTTGTGAAGCTCCCACCTCTCTAACACTGTTGTTGTGAATCTAATCCTCCCACCTCTCTAACACTGTTGTTGTGAATCTAATCCTCCCACCTCTATAACACTGTTGTTGTGAACTCCCACCTCTATAACACTGTTGTTGTGAATCTAATCCTCCCACCTCTATAACACTGTTGTTGTGAACTCCCACCTCTATAACACTGTTGTTGTGAATCTAATCATCCCACCTCTCTAACACTGTTGTTGTGAAGCTCCCACCTCTCTAACACTGTTGTTGTGAATCTAATCCTCCCACCTCTATAACACTGTTGTTGTGAAGCTCCCACCTCTCTAACACTGTTGTTGTGAATCTAATCCTCCCACCTCTCTAACACTGTTGTTGTGAATCTAATCCTCCCACCTCTATAACACTGTTGTTGTGAACTCCCACCTCTATAACACTGTTGTTGTGAATCTAATCCTCCCACCTCTATAACACTGTTGTTGTGAACTCCCACCTCTATAACACTGTTGTTGTGAATCTAATCATCCCACCTCTCTAACACTGTTGTTGTGAACCTCCCACCTCTATAACACTGTTGTTGTGAATCTAATCCTCCCACCTCTATAACACTGTTGTTGTGAATCTAATCCTCCCACCTCTATAACACTGTTGTTGTGAAGCTCCCACCTCTCTAACACTGTTGTTGTGAAGCTCCCACCTCTCTAACACTGTTGTTGTGAACCTCCCACCTCTATAACACTGTTGTTGTGAATCTAATCCTCCCACCTCTATAACACTGTTGTTGTGAACCTCCCACCTCTCTAACACTGTTGTTGTGAAGCTCCCACCTCTCTAACACTGTTGTTGTGAATCTCCCACCTCTATAACACTGTTGTTGTGAATCTAATCCTCCCACCTCTATAACACAGTTGTTGTGAACCTCCCACCTCTCTAACACTGTTGTTGTGAATCTAATCCTCCCACCTCTATAACACTGTTGTTGTGAACCTCCCACCTCTCTAACACTGTTGTTGTGAACCTCCCACCTCTATAACACTGTTGTTGTGAATCTAATCCTCCCACCTCTATAACACTGTTGTTGTGAACCTCCCACCTCTCTAACACTGTTGTTGTGAAGCTCCCACCTCTCTAACACTGTTGTTGTGAATCTCCCACCTCTATAACACTGTTGTTGTGAATCTAATCCTCCCACCTCTATAACACAGTTGTTGTGAACCTCCCACCTCTCTAACACTGTTGTTGTGAATCTAATCCTCCCACCTCTATAACACTGTTGTTGTGAACCTCCCACCTCTCTAACACTGTTGTTGTGAACTTCCCACCTCTATAACACTGTTGTTGTGAATCTAATCCTCCCACCTCTATAACACTGTTGTTGTGAACCTCCCACCTCTATAACACTGTTGTTGTGAACCTCCCACCTCTCTAACACTGTTGTTGTGAATCTAATCCTCCCACCTCTATAACACTGTTGTTGTGAATCTAATCCTCCCACCTCAATAACACTGTTGTTGTGAACCTCCCACCTCTATAACACTGTTGTTGTGAATCTAATCCTCCCACCTCTATAACACTGTTGTTGTGAACCTCCCACCTCTCTAACACTGTTGTTGTGAACCTCCCACCTCTCTAACACTGTTGTTGTGAATCTAATCCTCCCACCTCTATAACACTGTTGTTGTGAATCTAATCCTCCCACCTCTCTAACACTGTTGTTGTGAAGCTCCCACCTCTATAACACTGTTGTTGTGAATCTAATCCTCCCACCTCTCTAACACTGTTGTTGTGAACCTCCCACCTCTATAACACAGTTGTTGTGAACCTCCCACCTCTATAACACTGTTGTTGTGAATCTAATCCTCCCACCTCTATAACACTGTTGTTGTAAACCTCCCACCTCTCTAACACTGTTGTTGTGAATCTAATCCTCCCACCTCTCTAACACTGTTGTTGTGAATCTAATCCTCCCACCTCTCTAACACTGTTGTTGTGAATCTAATCCTCCCACCTCTATAACACTGTTGTTGTGAATCTAATCCTCCCACCTCTATAACACTGTTGTTGTGAATCTAATCCTCCCACCTCTCTAACACTGTTGTTGTGAATCTAATCCTCCCACCTCTCTAACACTGTTGTTGTGAATCTAATCCTCCCACCTCTATAACACCGTTGTTGTGAAGCTCCCACCTCTATAACACTGTTGTTGTGAATCTAATCCTCCCACCTCTATAACACTGTTGTTGTGAATCTAATCCTCCCACCTCTATAACACCGTTGTTGTGAAGCCCCCACCTCTCTAACACTGTTGTTGTGAATCTAATCCTCCCACCTCTATAACACTGTTGTTGTGAATCTAATCCTCCCACCTCAATAACACTGTTGTTATGAATCTAATCCTCCCACCTCTATAACACTGTTGTTGTGAATCTAATCCTCCCACCTCTCTAACACTGTTGTTGTGAATCTAATCCTCCCACCTCTATAACACTGTTGTTGTGAATCTAATCCTCCCACCTCTCTAACACTGTTGTTGTGAATCTAATCCTCCCACCTCTATAACACTGTTGTTGTGAATCTAATCCTCCCACCTCTCTAACACTGTTGTTGTGAATCTAATCCTCCCACCTCTATAACACTGTTGTTGTGAACCTCCCACCTCTCTAACACTGGTGTTGTGAATCTAATCCTCCCACCTCTCTAACACTGTTGTTGTGAATCTAAACCTCCCACCTCTCTAACACTGTTGTTGTGAATCTAATCCTCCCACCTCTATAACACTGTTGTTGTGAATCTAATCCTCCCACCTCAATAACACTGTTGTTGTGAACCTCCCACCTGTATAACACTGTTGTTGTGAATCTAATCCTCCCACCTCTATAACACTGTTGTTGTGAATCTAATCATCCCACCTCTATAACACTGTTGTTGTGAATCTAATCCTCCCACCTCTATAACACTGTTGTTGTGAACCTCCCACCTCTCTAACACTGGTGTTGTGAATCTAATCCTCCCACCTCTATAACACTGTTGTTGTGAACCTCCCACCTCTCTAACACTGTTGTTGTGAATCTAAACCTCCCACCTCTCTAACACTGTTGTTGTCAATCTAATCCTCCCACCTCTATAACACTGTTGTTGTGAATCTAATCCTCCCACCTCTATAACACTGTTGTTGTGAATCTAATCATCCCACCTCTATAACACTGTTGTTGTGAACCTCCCACCTCTCTAACACTGTTGTTGTGAACCTCCCACCTCTCTAACACTGTTGTTGTGAATCTAATCCTCCCACCTCTATAACACTGTTGTTGTGAATCTAATCCTCCCACCTCTCTAACACTGTTGTTGTGAAGCTCCCACCTCTATAACACTGTTGTTGTGAATCTAATCCTCCCACCTCTCTAACACTGTTGTTGTGAACCTCCCACCTCTATAACACAGTTGTTGTGAACCTCCCACTTCTATAACACTGTTGTTGTGAATCTAATCCTCCCACCTCTATAACACTGTTGTTGTAAACCTCCCACCTCTCTAACACTGCTGTTGTGAATCTAAACCTCCCACCTCTCTAACACTGTTGTTGTCAATCTAATCCTCCCACCTCTATAACACTGTTGTTGTGAATCTAATCCTCCCACCTCTATAACACTGTTGTTGTGAATCTAATCCTCCCACCTCTCTACCACTGTTGTTGTGAATCTAATCCTCCCACCTCTCTAACACTGTTGTTGTGAATCTAAACCTCCCACCTCTCTAACACTGTTGTTGTGAATCTAATCCTCCCACCTCTATAACACTGTTGTTGTGAATCTAATCCTCCCACCTCAATAACACTGTTGTTATGAATCTAATCCTCCCACCTCTATAACACTGTTGTTGTGAATCTAATCCTCCCACCTCTATAACACTGTTGTTGTGAACCTCCCACCTCTCTAACACTGGTGTTGTGAATCTAATCCTCCCACCTCTATAACACTGTTGTTGTGAACCTCCCACCGCTCTAACACTGTTGTTGTGAATCTAAACCTCCCACCTCTCTAACACTGTTGTTGTCAATCTAATCCTCCCACCTCTATAACACTGTTGTTGTGAACCTAATCTTCCCACCTCTATAACACTGTTGTTGTGAACCTCCCACCTCTATAACACTGGTGTTGTGAATCTAAACCTCCCACCTCTATAACACTGTTGTTGTCAATCTAAACCTCCCACCTCTATAACATTGTTGTTGTGAATCTAATCCTCCCATCTCTATAACACTGTTGTTGTGAATCTAATCCTCCCACCTCTATAACACTGTTGTTGTGAATCTAATCCTCC
Organism: Salvelinus alpinus; assembly: GCF_045679555.1. NCBI lineage: Eukaryota > Metazoa > Chordata > Actinopteri > Salmoniformes > Salmonidae > Salvelinus > Salvelinus alpinus. The sequence goes on from NC_092088.1 coordinate 98,580,661, forward strand.
CACCTCTATAACACTGTTGTTGTGAATCTAATCCTCCCACCTCTATAACACTGTTGTTGTGAATCTAATCCTCCCACCTCTATAACACTGTTGTTGTGAATCTAATCCTCCCACCTCTATAACACTGTTGTTGTGAACCTACCACCTCTCTAACACTGTTGTTGTGAACCTCCCACCTCTCTAACACTGTTGTTGTGAATCTAATCCTCCCACCTCTATAACACTGTTGTTGTGAACCTCCCACCTCTATAACACTGTTGTTGTGAATCTAATCCTCCCACCTCTATAACACTGTTGTTGTGAACCTCCCACCTCTATAACACTGTTGTTGTGAATCTAAACCTCCCACCTCTATAACACTGTTGTTGTGAACCTCCCACCTCTCTAACACTGTTGTTGTGAATCTAATCCTCCCACCTCTATAACACTGTTGTTGTGAATCTAATCCTCCCACCTCTCTAACACTGTTGTTGTGAACCTCCCACCTCTCTAACACTGTTGTTGTGAATCTAATCCTCCCATCTCAATAACACTGTTGTTGTGAATCTAATCCTCCCACATCTATAACACTGTTGTTGTGAATCTAATCCTCCCACCTCTATAACACTGTTGTTGTGAATCTAATCCTCCCACCTCAATAACACTGTTGTTGTGAACCTCCCACCTCTATAACACTGTTGTTGTGAATCTAATCCTCCCACCTCTATAACACTGTTGTTGTGAATCTAATCCTCCCACCTCTATAACACTGTTGTTGTGAACCTCCCACCTCTCTAACACTGTTGTTGTGAACCTCCCACCTCTCTAACACTGTTGTTGTGAATCTAATCCTCCCACCTCTATAACACTGTTGTTGTGAATCTAAACCTCCCACCTCTCTAACACTGTTGTTGTGAATCTAATCCTCCCACCTCTATAACACTGTTGTTGTGAATCTAATCCTCCCACCTCAATAACACTGTTGTTGTGAACCTCCCACCTGTATAACACTGTTGTTGTGAATCTAATCCTCCCACCTCTATAACACTGTTGTTGTGAATCTAATCATCCCACCTCTATAACACTGTTGTTGTGAATCTAATCCTCCCACCTCTATAACACTGTTGTTGTGAACCTCCCACCTCTCTAACACTGGTGTTGTGAATCTAATCCTCCCACCTCTATAACACTGTTGTTGTGAACCTCCCACCTCTCTAACACTGTTGTTGTGAATCTAAACCTCCCACCTCTCTAACACTGTTGTTGTCAATCTAATCCTCCCACCTCTATAACACTGTTGTTGTGAATCTAATCCTCCCACCTCTATAACACTGTTGTTGTGAATCTAATCATCCCACCTCTATAACACTGTTGTTGTGAATCTAATCCTCCCACCTCTATAACACTGTTGTTGTGAATCTAATCCTCCCACCTCTATAACACTGTTGTTGTGAATCTAATCCTCCCACCTCTATAACACTGTTGTTGTGAACCTACCACCTCTCTAACACTGTTGTTGTGAACCTCCCACCTCTCTAACACTGTTGTTGTGAATCTAATCCTCCCACCTCTATAACACTGTTGTTGTGAACCTCCCACCTCTATAACACTGTTGTTGTGAATCTAATCCTCCCACCTCTATAACACTGTTGTTGTGAACCTCCCACCTCTATAACACTGTTGTTGTGAATCTAAACCTCCCACCTCTATAACACTGTTGTTGTGAACCTCCCACCTCTCTAACACTGTTGTTGTGAATCTAATCCTCCCACCTCTATAACACTGTTGTTGTGAATCTAATCCTCCCACCTCTCTAACACTGTTGTTGTGAACCTCCCACCTCTCTAACACTGTTGTTGTGAATCTAATCCTCCCATCTCAATAACACTGTTGTTGTGAATCTAATCCTCCCACATCTATAACACTGTTGTTGTGAATCTAATCCTCCCACCTCTATAACACTGTTGTTGTGAATCTAATCCTCCCACCTCTATAACACTGTTGTTGTGAACCTCCCACCTCTCTAACACTGTTGTTGTGAACCTCCCACCTCTCTAACACTGTTGTTGTGAATCTAATCCTCCCACCTCTATAACACTGTTGTTGTGAATCTAATCCTCCCACCTCTATAACACTGTAGTTGTGAATCTAATCCTCCCACCTCTATAACACTGTTGTTGTGAACCTCCCACCTCTCTAACACTGTTGTTGTGAACCTCCCACCTCTCTAACACTGTTGTTGTGAATCTAATCCTCCCACCTCTATAACACTGTTGTTGTGAATCTAATCCTCCCACCTCTATAACACTGTTGTTGTGAACCTCCCACCTCTATAACACTGTTGTTGTGAACCTCCCTAGCTCTCCAGAAGTGACTTTCATCCCACTGCTAAAGCGACTCTCAGCCAGCTGCTTACCAGTAGGAACTAGACTCATTTATATGCACTGAGAATCCAATCTGTTCAGAAGAAGGACAGACAATATGTTTCTCTGACACTGTCTGTCTCCACATTGACTATAAATTGCCCAACTTAAATTCAACTTTCTTCCTGTTGTTATGAAGCCCAAGGAGAAGGTTTCACTGCATTTTGTAGTTAATCCATAATTCCTTTAATCTTGAGAGAAATATGTTTTAGATCTATCAACTGTGAAAAGATCTTTGGCAATAGAAGTAATGAAATAACCTCAGATTGTATTTGGGATAACACTTTAGGAATAAATTAGGAATTAAATAATTGTCTAATGTTACAAATACAAATTAAATTCTGAAATTATTAATGACACTGAAAACATTTTAAAGGAGAAAAAAAGGAAGGAGGAAGGGAAGCGTTGCTAAGGTACACAGTAGTAGGTGTTGGTAGACAGAAGGTACACAGTAGGAGGTGTTGGTAGACAGAAGGTAGACAGTAGATCGTTTTGGTAGACAGAAGGTAGACAGTAGATCGTTTTGGTAGACAGAAGGTACACAGTATTAGGTTTTGGTAGACAGAAGGTACACAGTAGGAGGTTTTGGTAAACAGAAGGTACACAGTAGGAGGTTTTGGTAGACAGAAGGTACACAGTAGATCGTTTTGGTAGACAGAAGGTACGCATCGGTAGGTTTTTGTTGACCGAAGGTACACGTTAGTAGGTTTTTGTAGACAGAAGGTACACATTAGTATGTTTTTGTAGACAGAAGGTAGACAGTAGTAGGTGTTGGTAGACAGAAGGTACACAGTAGTAGGTGTTGGTAGACAGAAGGTACACAGTAGTAGGTTTTGGTAGACAGAAGCTGCTTTTTGGTAAATTGGTCATTAAAAAGAGAGGACAAGGCACTCTTCATATAATTAATGAAAATGCCTTCGTCCCTGAAGAAGGACATGCAGCCAGAAAATAGTCAGAGTTTTTAAACTTTGTTTCCATTGAACATGCCATAGAAATAAATGTATTTTAATTTATTATAAATGTATTATAAATGTATTTTGTATTCATTATATGAAGAGTGCCTTGATCCTCCTTTTTTTTTAATGATACATCTTGGCATATTTTGATATAATCACCAATGGAATGAGAGACATATTGGGAATCTAGCCAGGACACCGGGGTTAACACCCCATCCTAAAGACAACACCTTGTACAGGGCAATGTCCCTAATCACTGCTCTGGGGAATTGGGATATTTATTCTTTTTTTTTGGACCAGGGGAAAGAGTGCCTCCTACTGGCCCTCCAACACCCACCCAGGGACTGAACAGGACCAACCCTGCTTAGCTTCAGAGGTACACCTGCAGGGTGGTTTACGGCAGGCTACACATGGGAAACTGTTGAGCATGGAAACACCCGGCAGTGTTGCAGTTCTTGACACAAGCAGATGTGCCTGGCAAATAGTTTGCCTTGCCCATTCACCCTCTGAATGGCACGCATACTCAATCCATGTCTCAATTGTCTCAAGGCTTTAAAAATCCTTCTTTAACCTCTCCCCTGCCCTTCATCAACACTGATTGAAGTGGATTTAACAAGTGACATCAATAAGGGATCACAGCTTTCACCTCGGTTCACCTGGTCAGTCTATGTCATGGGAAGAGCAGGTGTTCATACTGTTTTGTACACTCAGCATAATATTAAACCTCCCTTTTAAGAAAAGGCTAAATACCCCATTCTGGCTTATTTCCATATGCTTGGCTTAGTGTACTGGCTTACCCATCTGTCACCATAAAAGGTTATTAAGCAGGAGAGTAGAGATGTCTGCTCTGTTGAGAGATGGCCCCTATCTCAAAAGGCACCCTATTCCCTGTACAGTGCACTCCTTTTGACCAGGGCCCATAGTAGTAGCAGTAGTAGTAGTCAAAAGTAGTGCACTACGTAGGGAATAGGTTGCCCTTTGGGAAACCGCCGTGATCTATAACAGCTCAGAGACAATCCAGGCCTGTATTGGGTCTGTAACAGAGACTCCAGAGGAATCTAACAACTCAATTAGTGTCCTGGGATCCAACCCAAGGGAAGACTAGCTCTCTTTCCTCTCTTTTGTTAACGATGACTTCTTCCTTCCTTCCATGAGGGATGGCTATTGAAGGAGCTCGTTGGAGATGTCCCCAGGCGATCAGATCCAGAGACAACATGATGGCTATTGAAGGAGCTCGTTGGAGATGTCCCCAGGCGATCAGATCCAGAGACAACATGATGGCTATTGACGGAGCTCGTTGGAGATGTCCCCAGGCGGTCAGATCCAGAGACAACATGATGGATATTGAAGGAGCTCGTTGGAGATGTCCCCCGGCGGTCAGATCCAGAGACAACATGATGGATATTGACGGAGCTCGTTGGAGATGTCCCCAGGCGATCAGATCCAGAGACAACATGATGGCTATTGAAGGAGCTCGTTGGAGATGTCCCCAGGCGGTCAGATCCAGAGACAACATGATGGATATTGAAGGAGCTCGTTGGAGATGTCCCCCGGCGGTCAGATCCAGAGACAACATGATGGCTATTGAAGGAGATCGTTGGAGATGTCCCCCGGCGGTCAGATCCAGAGACAACATGATTAAACTACAGAGAGCACACTCCCCCATCTCTCCCTTCCTCTTCCCTCCTCCCTCCCTCCCCACACACTCTCTCTCTCCCCCTGTCTCTCTCTCGCCCCCTCTCTCCCCTCACCCCCTCCCCTCACCCTCTCTAAGTGACAAGGCCAATTGCAGGGTGTGGAAGATGGCAACAGCATTCATTTCCCAGGCAGATACATTGGGACACATCCCAAATGGCACCCTATTCCCTACATAGTGCACTACTTTTAATGAGAGCCCTACTGGCCCTGGTCAAAACTAGTGCACATTATAGGGAATATGGTTCCATTTGGGGGAGAAGTATATTTTCCAGGCAGAGACACAGTTTATCTCAGTCTGTATCAGTGATGGGCAAGTTTGAGGGCCCGCAGTGGCTAAGTGGGTCTGCATCCACAGTCATAACCTCCCCACCTAGTGGGCAAAACATTTTAACGTCTCCCCCCCCCCCGTGACAGCAAAGAAAAAATGTTTTAGTTTTAAAAGTTGATTTCCTGCAATTCTACACGTTTTGCCGTTGAATGGAGGAAAATGTTTACAGTTTTTAATATGATAAAGGGCCCCACATCCCGGTCGGTAATTCAACCACACCCTACTAACATTTTGCTGACATGGGCCCGCGGCCCACAGGCTGCCAGTTGCAGGGGCATGCGGTCCACAGGCTGCTAGTTACAGGGGCATGCGGCCCACAGGCTGCCAGTTACAGGGGCATGCGGCCCACAGGCTGCCAGTTACAGGGGCATGCGGCCCACAGGCTGCCAGTTGAAGGGGCATGCGGCCCACAGGCTGCCAGTTACAGGGGCATGCGGCCCACAGGCTGCTAGTTACAGGGGCATGCGGCCCACAGGCTGCAAGTTACAGGGGCATGCGGCCCACAGGCTGCCAGTTGCAGGGGCATGCGGTCCACAGGCTGCTAGTTACAGGGGCATGCGGCCCACAGGCTGCCAGTTACAGGGGCATGCGGCCCACAGGCTGCCAGTTACAGGGGCATGCGGCCCACAGGCTGCCAGTTGAAGGGGCATGCGGCCCACAGGCTGCCAGTTACAGGGGCATGCGGCCCACAGGCTGCTAGTTACAGGGGCATGCGGCCCACAGGCTGCTAGTTACAGGGGCATGCGGCCCACAGGCTGCTAGTTACAGGGGCATGCGGCCCACCGGCTGCTAGTTACAGGGGCATGCGGCCCACAGGCTGCTAGTTACAGGGGCATGCGGCCCACAGGCTGCCAGTTGAAGGGGCATGCGGCCCACAGGCTGCCAGTTGAAGGGGCATGCGGCCCACAGGCTGCCAGTTGAAGGGGCATGCGGCCCACAGGCTGCCAGTTGCAGGGGCATGCGGCCCACAGGCTGCCAGTTGAAGGGGCATGCGGCCCACAGGCTGCCAGTTGAAGGGGCATGCGGCCCACAGGCTGCTAGTTACAGGGGCATGCGGCCCACAGGCTGCTAGTTGCAGGGGCATGCGGCCCACAGGCTGCCAGTTGCAGGGGCATGCGGCCCACAGGCTGCTAGTTGAAGGGGCATGCGGCCCACAGGCTGCCAGTTGCAGGGGCATGCGGCCCACAGGCTGCTAGTTAAAGGGGCATGCGGCCCACAGGCTGCTAGTTGAAGGGGCATGCGGCCCACAGGCTGCCAGTTGCAGGGGCATGCGGCCCACAGGCTGCCAGTTGAAGGGGCATGCGGCCCACACGCTCCCAGTTGCAGGGGCATGCGGCCCACAGGCTGCTAGTTACAGGGGCATGCGGCCCACACGCTGCCAGTTGCAGGGGCATGCGGCCCACAGGCTGCCAGTTACAGGGGCATGCGGCCCACAGGCTGCCAGTTGAAGGGGCATGCGGCCCACAGGCTGCCAGTTGCAGGGGCATGCGGCCCTCAGGCTGCCAGTTGCAGGGGCATGCGGCCCACAGGCTGCCAGTTGCAGGGGCATGCGGCCCACAGGCTGCCAGTTACAGGGGCATGCGGCCCACAGGCTGCCAGTTACAGGGGCATGCGGCCCACAGGCTGCCAGTTGCAGGGGCATGCGGCCCACAGGCTGCTAGTTGCAGGGGCATGCGGCCCACAGGCTGCCAGTTGAAGGGGCATGCGGCCCACAGGCTGCTAGTTGCAGGGGCATGCGGCCCACAGGCTGCCAGTTGCAGGGGCATGCGGCCCACAGGCTGCCAGTTGCAGGGGCATGCGGCCCACAGGCTGCCAGTTGCAGGGGCATGCGGCCCACAGGCTGCCAGTTGCAGGGGCATGCGGCCCACAGGCTGCCCCACATAGCCAAATGTTGGATCTTCTCCCACATAGCCAAATGTAACGTCTTCTCCCACATAGCCAAATGTTGGATCTTCTCCCACATAGTCAAATGTTGGATCTTCTCCCACATATCCAAATGTTGTGTCTTCTCCCACATAGCCAAACGTTGTGTCTTCTCCCACATAGCCAAACGTTGTTTCTTCTCCCACATAGCCAAATGTTGGATCTTCTCCCACATAGTCAAATGTTGTGTCTTCTCCCACATAGTCAAATGTTGTGTCTTCTCCCACATAGCCAAATGTTGTGTCTTCTCCCACATAGCCAAATGTTGGATCTTCTCCCACATAGTCAAATGTTGGATCTTCTCCCACATAGTCAAATGTTGTGTCTTCTCCCACATAGCCAAACGTTGTGTCTTCTCCCACATAGCCAAACGTTGTGTCTTCTCCCACATAGCCAAATGTTGGATCTTCTCCCACATAGTCAAATGTTGTGTCTTCTCCCACATAGCCAAATGTTGGATCTTCTCTCACATAGTCAAATGTTGTGTCTTCTCCCACATAGCCAAACGTTGTGTCTTCTCCCACATAGCCAAATGTTGTGTCTTCTCCCACATAGCCAAATGTTGTGTCTTCTCCCACATAGCCAAATGTTGTGTCTTCTCCCACATAGCCAAATGTTGTGTCTTCTCCCACATAGCCAAATGTTGTGTCTTCTCCCACATAGTCAAACGTTGTGTCTTCTCCCACATAGCCAAATGTTGTGTCTTCTCCCACATAGCCAAACGTTGTGTCTTCTCCCACATAGCCAAATGTTGTGTCTTCTCCCACATAGCCAAATGTTGTGTCTTCTCCCACATAGCCAAATGTTGTGTCTTCTCCCACATAGTCAAATGTTGTGTCTTCTCCCACATAGCCAAATGTTGTGTCTTCTCCCACATAGCCAAATGTTGTGTCTTCTCCCACATAGCCAAATGTTGTGTCTTCTCCCACATAGTCAAATGTTGTGTCTTCTCCCACATAGCCAAATGTTGTGTCTTCTCCCACATAGCCAAATGTTGTGTCTTCTCCCACATAGCCAAATGTTGTGTCTTCTCCCACATAGTCAAATGTTGTGTCTTCTCCCACATAGCCAAATGTTGTGTCTTCTCCCACATAGCCAAATGTTGTGTCTTCTCCCACATAGTCAAATGTTGTGTCTTCTCCCACATAGTCAAATGTTGTGTCTTCTCCCACATAGCCAAATGTTGGATCTTCTCCCACATAGCCAAATGTTGTGTCTTCTGCTTGTGCTTCTAGTTCCGACCGTGCAGTAATATCTAACAAGTAATCTAACAATTCCACAACAACTACCTAATACACACACATCTAAAGGGGTGAAAGAGAAAATGTGTAAGTACATGGATGAGCGATGGACGAGCGGCATAGTATATTCACGTGATATGAGTAATGTAAGATATTAGTAAAGTGACATTATTTAGTGGCATTGCATGAAGTGACTAGTGATCCATTTGTTAGAGTGGCCAGAGATTTGAGTCTGTATGTTGGCAGCAGCCTCTCTGTGTTAGTGGTGGCTGTTTAGCAATCTGATGGCCTTGAGATAGAAGCTGTTTTTCTGTCTCTCGGTCCGAGCTTTGATGCACCTGTACTGACCTCGCCTTCTGGATGGTAGCGGGGTGAACGGGCAGTGGATCGGGTGGTTGTTGTCCTTGATGATCTTTTTGGCCTTCCTGTGACATCGGGTGCTGTAGGTGTCCTGGAGTTTACCTACAGAAGAGAATCAAATGTATTGCTTGTGTCCCAAATTCTAACCTATTCCTTACACAGTGTACTACGTTAGACCAGGGCCCATAGGACTGTGTGTTCCTTATACAGTGTACTACTTTAGACCAGGGCCCAAAGGACTGTGTGTTCCTAATACAGTGTACTACTTTAGACCAGGGCCCATAGGACTGTGTGTTCCTTACACAGTGCACTACTTTAGACCAGGGCCCAAAGGACTGTGTGTTCCTTACACAGTGTACTACTTTAGACCAGGGCCCATAGGACTGTGTGTTCCCTATACAGTATACTACTTTAGACCAGGGCCCATAGGACTGTGTGTTCCTTATACAGTGTACTACTTTAGACCAGGGCCCATAGGACTGTGTGTTCCTTATACAGTGTACTACTTTAGACCAGGGCCCATAGGACTGTGTGTTCCTAATACAGTGTACTACTTTAGACCAGGGCCCATAGGACTGTGTGTTCCCTATACAGTGTACTACTTTAGACCAGGGCCCATTGGACTGTGTTCCTTATACAGTGTAGTACTTTAGACCAGGGCCCATAGGACTGTGCGTTCCCTATACAGTATACTACTTTAGACCAGGGCCCATAGGACTGTGTGTTCCCTATACAGTGTACTACTTTAGACCAGGGCCCATAGGACTGTGTGTTCCTTATACAGTGTACTACTTTAGACCAGGGCCCATAGGACTGTGTGTTCCTTATACAGTGTACTACTTTAGACCAGGGCCCATAGGACTGTGTGTTCCCTATACAGTGTACTACTTTAGACCAGGGCCCATAGGACTGTGTGTCTGCACTTTCCTATGAAAACTAGCTAGTCCATCTCAACAGTATTTTCCCGCTGACTCACTTCACGACAGAATACATCTTAGTCGTCAGGGCAATAAACCATCACCCAGGTTACAGCTGTACTGAACTGTGGACCACTAAACCATCACCCAGGTTACAGCTGTACTGAACTGTGGACCACTAAACCATCACCCAGGTTACAGCTGTACTGAACTGTGGACCACTAAACCATCACCCAGGTTACAGCTGTACTGAACTGTGGACCACTAAACCATCACCCAGGTTACAGCTGTACTGAACTGTGGACCACTAAACCATCACCCAGGTTACAGCTGTACTGAACTGTGGTTCACTAAACCATCACCCAGGTTACAGCTGTACTGAACTGTGGACCACTAAACCATCACCCAGGTTACAGCTGTACTGAACTGTGGTTCACTAAACCATCCCCCAGGTTACAGCTGTACTGAACTGTGGACCACTAAACCATCACCCAGGTTACAGCTGTACTGAACTGTGGTTCACTAAACCATCACCCAGGTTACAGCTGTACTGAACTGTGGACCACTAAACCATCACCCAGGTTACAGCTGTACTGAACTGTGGACCACTAAACCATCACCCAGGTTACAGCTGTACTGAATTGTGGTTCACTAAACCATCACCCAGGTTACAGCTGTACTGAACTGTGGACCACTAAACCATCACCCAGGTTACAGCTGTACTGAACTGTGGACCACTAAACCATCACCCAGGTTACAGCTGTACTGAACTGTGGACCACTAAACCATCACCCAGGTTACAGCTGTACTGAACTGTGGACCACTAAACCATCACCCAGGTTACAGCTGTACTGAACTGTGGACCACTAAACCATCACCCAGGTTACAGCTGTACTGAACTGTGGACCACTAAACCATCACCCAGGTTACAGCTGTACTGAACTGTGGACCACTAAACCATCACCCAGGTTACAGCTGTACTGAACTGTGGACCACTAAACCATCACCCAGGTTACAGCTGTACTGAACTGTGGTTCACTATACCATCACCCAGGTTACAGCTGTACTGAACTGTGGACCACTAAACCATCACCCAGGTTACAGCTGTACTGAACTGTGGTTCACTATACCATCACCCAGGTTACAGCTGTACTGAACTGTGGTTCACTAAACCATCACCCAGGTTACAGCTGTACTGAACTGTGGACCACTAAACCATCACCCAGGTTACAGCTGTACTGAACTGTGGACCACTAAACCATCACCCAGGTTACAGCTGTACTGAACTGTGGACCACTATACCATCACCCAGGTTACAGCTGTACTGAACTGTGGTTCACTAAACCATCACCCAGGTTACAGCTGTACTGAACTGTGGACCACTAAACCATCACCCAGGTTACAGCTGTACTGAACTGTGGACCACTAAACCATCACCCAGGTTACAGCTGTACTGAACTGTGGACCACTAAACCATCACCCAGGTTACAGCTGTACTGAACTGTGGTTCACTAAACCATCACCCAGGTTACAGCTGTACTGAACTGTGGTTCACTAAACCATCACCCAGGTTACAGCTGTACTGAACTGTGGACCACTAAACCATCACTCAGGTTACAGCTGTACTGAACTGTGGTTCAATAAACCATCACCCAGGTTACAGCTGTACTGAACTGTGGTTCACTAAACCATCACCCAGGTTACAGCTGTACTGAACTGTGGACCACTAAACCATCACCCAGGTTACAGCTGTACTGAACTGTGGTTCACTAAACCATCACCCAGGTTACAGCTGTACTGAACTGTGGACCACTATACCATCACCCAGGTTACAGCTGTACTGAACTGTGGTTCACTAAACCATCACCCAGGTTACAGCTGTACTGAACTGTGGTTCACTATACCATCACCCAGGTTACAGCTGTACTGAACTGTGGTTCACTAAACCATCACCCAGGTTACAGCTGTACTGAACTGTGGTTCACTAAACCATCACCCAGGTTACAGCTGTACTGAACTGTGGACCACTAAACCATCACTCAGGTTACAGCTGTACTGAACTGTGGTTCAATAAACCATCACCCAGGTTACAGCTGTACTGAACTGTGGTTCACTAAACCATCACCCAGGTTACAGCTGTACTGAACTGTGGACCACTAAACCATCACCCAGGTTACAGCTGTACTGAACTGTGGTTCACTAAACCATCACCCAGGTTACAGCTGTACTGAACTGTGGACCACTATACCATCACCCAGGTTACAGCTGTACTGAACTGTGGTTCACTAAACCATCACCCAGGTTACAGCTGTACTGAACTGTGGTTCACTACACCATCACCCAGGTTACAGCTGTACTGAACTGTGGTTCACTAAACCATCACCCAGGTTACAGCTGTACTGAACTGTGGTTCACTAAACCATCACCCAGGTTACAGCTGTACTGAACTGTGGTTCACTAAACCATCACCCAGGTTACAGCTGTACTGAACTGTGGTTCACTAAACCATCACCCAGGTTAAAGCTGTACTGAACTGTGGTTCACTAAACCATCACCCAGGTTACAGCTGTACTGAACTGTGGTTCACTAAACCATCACCCAGGTTACAGCTGTACTGAACTGTGGTTCACTAAACCATCACCCAGGTTACAGCTGTACTGAACTGTGGTTCACTAAACCATCACCCAGGTTACAGCTGTACTGAACTGTGGTTCACTATACCATCACCCAGGTTACAGCTGTACTGAACTGTGGACCACTAAACCATCACCCAGGTTACAGCTGTACTGAACTGTGGTTCACTAAACCATCACCCAGGTTACAGCTGTACTGAACTGTGGTTCACTAAACCATCACCCAGGTTACAGCTGTACTGAACTGTGGTTCACTAAACCATCACCCAGGTTACAGCTGTACTGAACTGTGGACCACTAAACCATCACCCAGGTTACAGCTGTACTGAACTGTGGATCACTAAGAGTTCAAGGGAAAGAAGACAGACAAAAGGCCTCCTATTGTATATTACATTTACATTTACATTTAAGTCATTTAGCAGACGCTCTTATCCAGAGCGACTCACAAATTGGTGCATTCACCTTATGATATCCAGTGGAACAACCACTTTACAATAGTGCATCTAACTCTTTTAAGGGGGGGGTGGGGGTTAGAAGGATTACTTTATCCTATCCTAGGTATTCCTTAAAGAGGTGGGGTTTCAGGTGTCTCCGGAAGGTGGTGATTGACTCCGCTGACCTGGCGTCGTGAGGGAGTTTGTTCCACCATTGGGGTGCCAGAGCAGCGAACAGTATATAGTGCCTATAGTGTTAAACGATACTGTTCTGCATGATTACCCCCATAGAAATGGCAGTCTGACAGCTTGTAGCATATGTCTTGTTGTCTAGACATTAGGTGGTCTCGAGTAGACAGCCGGTATGGTAATTATATAGCATTACATCAATACAGAACCTGACAGGTCAACAGATGTTGAGCTGTTTGAAATCTGAAACAATATGCACATTGATGTCAATCATTTTATTTTTATCTATGTCCGAATTAAATTGAATTGTATTATGTAACAGCCACGTGATCAGACAATTTGTTTTGGTCATGACAATTTGTTTCAGTAATGATAACTCAAACATTTAACTACCCTCAGCCATTCAATACCTGCCCACTAGACGGCCCTCTAGATGGCCCACTAGACGGACCACTAGACGGCCCACTAGACATTAGACGGCCCACTAGACGGCCCACTAGACGGCCCACTAGACGGCCCACTAGACGGCCCACTAGACGGTCCACTAGACGGCCCACTAGACGGCCCACTAGACGGCCCACTAGACGGTCCACTAGACGGCCCACTAGACGGCCCACTAGACGGCCCACTAGACGGCCCACTAGACGGCCCACTAGACGGCCCACTAGACGGCCCACTAGACGGCCCACTAGAAGGCTCACTAGACGGCCCACTAGACGGCCCACTAGTCGGCCCACTAGACGGCCCACTAGATTGCCCACTAGACGGCCCACTAGACGGCCCACTAGACGGCCCACTAGACGGCCCACTAGATCGCCCACTAGACGGCCCACTAGACGGCCCACTAGACGGCCCACTAGACGGCCCACTAGACGGCCCACTAGACGGCCCACTAGACGGCCCACTAGACGGCCCACTAGACGGCCCACTAGATGGCCCACTAGATGGCCCAAGAGATAGAACCTAATTTCCAAACTAATTTAGAATGCAACGGTTAACGTACCTGATAAAGTACACTAACAATTATTCAAATTTCAAATGAAACTTGGAGATAAGGGAGGATTCAGGAATAAAGTCACTGTTGTTGTGAATCTAATCCTCCCACCTCTATAACACTGTTGTTGTGAATCTAATCCTCCCACCTCTCTAACACTGTTGTTGTGAACCTCCCACCTCTATAACACTGTTGTTGTGAACCTCCCACCTCTATAACACTGTTGTTGTGAACCTCCCACCTCTCTAACACTGTTGTTGTGAATCTAATCCTCCCACCTCTATAACACTGTTGTTGTGAATCTAATCCTCCCACCTCTATAACACTGTTGTTGTGAATCTAAACCTCCCACCTCTATAACACTGTTGTTGTGAATCTAATCCTCCCACCTCTATAACACTGTTGTTGTGAATCTAATCATCCCACCTCTATAACACTGTTGTTGTGATTCTAATCCTCCCACCTCTCTAACACTGTTGTTGTGAATCTAATCCTCCCACCTCTCTAACACTGTTGTTGTGAATCTAATCCTCCCACCTCTATAACACTGTTGTTGTGAATCTAATCATCCCACCTCTATAACACTGTTGTTGTGAACCTCCCACCTCTATAACACTGTTGTTGTGAACCTCCCACCTCTATAACACTGTTGTTGTGAACCTCCCACCTCTATAACACTGTTGTTGTGAACCTCCCACCTCTATAACACTGTTGTTGTGAACCTCCCACCTCTATAACACTGTTGTTGTGAACCTCCCACCTCTATAACACTGTTGTTGTGAACCTCCCACCTCTATAACACTGTTGTTGTGAATCTAATCCTCCCACCTCTATAACACTGTTGTTGTGAATCTAATCCTCCCACCTCTATAACACTGTTGTTGTGAATCTAATCCTCCCACCTCTATAACACTGTTGTTGTGAAGCTCCCACCTCTCTAACACTGTTGTTGTGAATCTAATCCTCCCACCTCTATAACACTGTTGTTGTGAATCTAAACCTCCCACCTCTCTAACACTGTTGTTGTGAACCTCCCACCTCTCTAACACTGTTGTTGTGAATCTAATCCTCCCACCTCTATAACACTGTTGTTGTGATCCTCCCACCTCTATAACACTGTTGTTGTGAATCTAATCCTCCCACCTCTATAACACTGTTGTTGTGAATCTAATCATCCCACCTCTATAACACTGTTGTTGTGATTCTAATCCTCCCACCTCTCTAACACTGTTGTTGTGAATCTAATCCTCCCACCTCTCTAACACTGTTGTTGTGAATCTAATCCTCCCACCTCTATAACACTGTTGTTGTGAATCTAATCCTCCCACCTCTATAACACTGTTGTTGTGAACCTCCCACCTCTATAACACTGTTGTTGTGAACCTCCCACCTCTATAACACTGTTGTTGTGAACCTCCCACCTCTATAACACTGTTGTTGTGAACCTCCCACCTCTATAACACTGTTGTTGTGAACCTCCCACCTCTATAACACTGTTGTTGTGAATCTAATCCTCCCACCTCTATAACACTGTTGTTGTGAATCTAATCCTCCCACCTCTATAACACTGTTGTTGTGAATCTAATCCTCCCACCTCTATAACACTGTTGTTGTGAAGCTCCCACCTCTCTAACACTGTTGTTGTGAATCTAATCCTCCCACCTCTATAACACTGTTGTTGTGAATCTAAACCTCCCACCTCTCTAACACTGTTGTTGTGAACCTCCCACCTCTCTAACACTGTTGTTGTGAATCTAATCCTCCCACCTCTATAACACTGTTGTTGTGAAGCTCCCACCTCTCTAACACTGTTGTTGTGAATCTAAACCTCCCACCTCTCTAACACTGTTGTTGTGAACCTCCCACCTCTCTAACACTGTTGTTGTGAATCTAAACCTCCCACCTCTCTAACACTGTTGTTGTGAACCTCCCACCTCTCTAACACTGTTGTTGTGAATCTAATCCTCTCACCTCTATAACACTGTTGTTGTGAATCTAAACCTCCCACCTCTATAACACTGTTGTTGTGAAGCTCCCACCTCTCTAACACTGTTGTTGTGAATCTAATCCTCCCACCTCTATAACACTGTTGTTGTGAACCTCCCACCTCTATAACACTGTTGTTGTGAACCTCCCACCTCTATAACACTGTTGTTGTGAACCTCCCACCTCTATAACACTGTTGTTGTGAACCTCCCACCTCTATAACACTGTTGTTGTGAACCTCCCACCTCTATAACACTGTTGTTGTGAATCTAATCCTCCCACCTCTATAACACTGTTGTTGTGAATCTAATCCTCCCACCTCTATAACACTGTTGTTGTGAATCTAATCCTCCCACCTCTATAACACTGTTGTTGTGAAGCTCCCACCTCTCTAACACTGTTGTTGTGAATCTAATCCTCCCACCTCTATAACACTGTTGTTGTGAATCTAAACCTCCCACCTCTCTAACACTGTTGTTGTGAACCTCCCACCTCTCTAACACTGTTGTTGTGAATCTAATCCTCCCACCTCTATAACACTGTTGTTGTGAAGCTCCCACCTCTCTAACACTGTTGTTGTGAATCTAAACCTCCCACCTCTCTAACACTGTTGTAGTGAACCTCCCACCCCTCTAACACTGTTGTTGTGAATCTAAACCTCCCACCTCTCTAACACTGTTGTTGTGAACCTCCCACCTCTCTAACACTGTTGTTGTGAATCTAATCCTCCCACCTCTATAACACTGTTGTTGTGAATCTAAACCTCCCACCTCTATAACACTGTTGTTGTGAAGCTCCCACCTCTCTAACACTGTTGTTGTGAATCTAATCCTCCCACCTCTATAACACTGTTGTTGTGAATCTAATCCTCCCACCTCTATAACACTGTTGTTGTGAACCTCCCACCTCTCTAACACTGTTGTTGTGATTCTAATCCTCCCACCTCTATAACATTGTTGTTGTGAATCTAATCCTCCCACCTCTATAACACTGTTGTTGTGAATCTAATCCTCCCACCTCTATAACACTGTTGTTGTGAACCTCCCACCTCTCTAACACTGTTGTTGTGATTCTAATCCTCCCACCTCTATAACACTGTTGTTGTGAATCTAATCCTCCCACCTCTATAACACTGTTGTTGTGAACCTCCCACCTCTCTAACACTGTTGTTGTGATTCTAATCCTCCCACCTCTCTAACACTGTTGTTGTGAATCTAATCCTCCCACCTCTATAACACTGTTGTTGTGAATCTAATCCTCCCACCTCTATAACACTGTTGTTGTGAATCTAATCCTCCCACCTCTATAACACTGTTGTTGTGAATCTAATCCTCCCACCTCTCTAACACTGTTGTTGTGAATCTAATCCTCCCACCTCTATAACACTGTTGTTGTGAACCTCCCACCTCTCTAACACTGTTGTTGTGATTCTAATCCTCCCACCTCTATAACACTGTTGTTGTGAATCTAATCCTCCCACCTCTATAACACTGTTGTTGTGAATCTAAACCTCCCACCTCTCTAACACTGTTGTTGTGAATCTAATCCTCCCACCTCTATAACACTGTTGTTGTGAACCTCCCACCTCTCTAACACTGTTGTTGTGATTCTAATCCTCCCACCTCTATAACACTGTTGTTGTGAATCTAAACCTCCCACCTCTATAACACTGTTGTTGTGATTCTAATCCTCCCACCTCTATAACACAGTTGTTGTGAATCTAATCCTCCCACCTCTATAACACTGTTGTTGTGAACCTCCCACCTCTATAACACTGTTGTTGTGAATCTAATCCTCCCACCTCTATAACACTGTTGTTGTGAATCTAAACCTCCCACCTCTATAACTCTGTTGTTGTGAATCTAATCCTCCCACCTCTATAACACTGTTGTTGTGATTCTAATCCTCCCACCTCTCTAACACTGTTGTTGTGAATCTAATCCTCCCACCTCTATAACACTGTTGTTGTGAACCTCCCACCTCTATAACACTGTTGTTGTGAATCTAATCCTCCCACCTCTATAACACTGTTGTTGTGAATCTAAACCTCCCACCTCAATAACACTGTTGTTATGAATCTAATCCTCCCACCTCTATAACACTGTTGTTATGAATCTAATCCTCCCACCTATATAACACTGTTGTTGTGAATCTAATCCTCCCACCTCAATAACACTGTTGTTGTGAATCTAATCCTCCCACCTCAATAACACTGTTGTTGTGAATCTAAACCTCCCACCTCTCTAACACTGTTGTTGTGAATCTAATCCTCCCACCTCTATAACACTGTTGTTGTGAATCTAAACCTCCCACCTCTCTAACACTGTTGTTGTGAATCTAATCCTCCCACCTCTATAACACTGTTGTTGTGAATCTAATCCTCCCACCTCTATAACACTGTTGTTGTGAATCTCCCACCTCTATAACACTGTTGTTGTGAATCTAATCCTCCCACCTCAATAACACTGTTGTTATGAATCTAATCCTCCCACCTCTATAACACTGTTGTTATGAATCTAATCCTCCCACCTCTATAACACTGTTGTTGTGAATCTAATCCTCCCACCTCAATAACACTGTTGTTGTGAATCTAAACCTCCCACCTCTCTAACACTGTTGTTGTGAATCTAATCCTCCCACCTCTATAACACTGTTGTTGTGAATCTAATCCTCCCACCTCTATAACACTGTTGTTATGAATCTAAACCTCCCACCTCTCTAACACTGTTGTTGTGAACCTCCCACCTGTCTAACACTGTTGTTGTGAATCTAATCCTCCCACCTCTCTAACACTGTTGTTGTGAACCTCCCACCTGTCTAACACTGTTGTTGTGAATCTAATCCTCCCACCTCTATAACACTGTTGTTGTGAATCTAATCCTCCCACCTCTCTAACACTGTTGTTGTGAACCTCCCACCTGTCTAACACTGTTGTTGTGAATCTAATCCTCCCACCTCTATAACACTGTTGTTGTGAATCTAATCCTCCCACCTCTATAACACTGTTGTTGTGAATCTAATCCTCCCACCTCTATAACACTGTTGTTATGAATCTAAACCTCCCACCTCTCTAACACTGTTGTTGTGAACCTCCCACCTCTCTAACACTGTTGTTGTGAATCTAATCCTCCCACCTCTATAACACTGTTGTTGTGAATCTAATCCTCCCACCTCTATAACACTGTTGTTGTGAATCTAATCCTCCCACCTCTATAACACTGTTGTTGTGAATCTAATCCTCCCACCTCTATAACACTGTTGTTGTGAATCTAATCCTCCCACCTCTATAACACTGTTGTTGTGAATCTAATCCTCCCACCTCTCTAACACTGTTGTTGTGAATCTAATCCTCCCACCTCTATAACACTGTTGTTGTGAACCTCCCACCTCTATAACACTGTTGTTGTGAATCTAATCCTCCCACCTCTCTAACACCGTTGTTGTGAACCTCCCACCTCTCTAACACCGTTGTTGTGAACCTCCCACCTCTATAACATTGTTGTTGTGAATCTAATCCTCCCACCTCTATAACACTGTTGTTGTGAAGCTCCCACCTCTCTAACACTGTTGTCGTGAAGCTCCCACCTCTATAACACTGTTGTTGTGAAGCTCCCACCTCTCTAACACTGTTGTTGTGAATCTAATCCTCCCACCTCTATAACACTGTTGTTGTGAATCTAATCCTCCCACCTCTATAACACTGTTGTTATGAATCTAAACCTCCCACCTCTCTAACACTGTTGTTGTGAACCTCCCACCTCTCTAACACTGTTGTTGTGAATCTAATCCTCCCACCTCTATAACACTGTTGTTGTGAATCTAATCCTCCCACCTCTATAACACTGTTGTTGTGAATCTAATCCTCCCACCTCTATAACACTGTTGTTGTGAATCTAATCCTCCCACCTCTATAACACTGTTGTTGTGAATCTAATCCTCCCACCTCTATAACACTGTTGTTGTGAATCTAATCCTCCCACCTCTCTAACACTGTTGTTGTGAATCTAATCCTCCCACCTCTATAACACTGTTGTTGTGAACCTCCCACCTCTATAACACTGTTGTTGTGAATCTAATCCTCCCACCTCTCTAACACCGTTGTTGTGAACCTCCCACCTCTCTAACACCGTTGTTGTGAACCTCCCACCTCTATAACATTGTTGTTGTGAATCTAATCCTCCCACCTCTATAACACTGTTGTTGTGAAGCTCCCACCTCTCTAACACTGTTGTCGTGAAGCTCCCACCTCTATAACACTGTTGTTGTGAAGCTCCCACCTCTCTAACACTGTTGTCGTGAAGCTCCCACCTCTATAACACTGTTGTTGTGAAGCTCCCACCTCTCTAACACTGTTGTTGTGAACCTCCCACCTCTCTAACACTGTTGTTGTGAACCTTCCACCTCTCTAACACTGTTGTTGTGAACCTCCCTAGCTCTCCAGAAGTGACTTTCATCCCACTGCTAAAGCGACTCTCAGCCAGCTGCTTACCAGTAGGAACTAGACTCATTTATATGCACTGAGAATCCAATCTGTTCAGAAGAAGGACAGACAATGTGTTTCTCTGACACTGTCTGTCTCCACATTGACAGTAAATTGCCCACCTTAAATTCAACTTTCTTCCTGTTATTATGAAGCCCAAGGAGAAGGTTTCACTGCATTTTGTAGTTAATCCATAATTCCTTTAATCTTGATCTCTATAACACTGTTGTTGTGAATCTAATCCTCCCACCTCTATAACACTGTTGTTGTGAATCTAATCCTCCCACCTCTATAACACTGTTGTTGTGAATCTAATCCTCCCACCTCTATAACACTGTTGTTGTGAAGCTCCCACCTCTCTAACACTGTTGTTGTGAATCTAATCCTCCCACCTCTATAACACTGTTGTTGTGAACCTCCCACCTCTATAACACTGTTGTTGTGAATCTAATCCTCCCACCTCTATAACACTGGTGTTGTGAATCTCCCACCTCTATAACACTGTTGTTGTGAAGTTCCCACCTCTCTAACACTGTTGTTGTGAACCTCCCACCTCTCTAACACTGTTGTTGTGAAGCTCCCACCTCTCTAACACTGTTGTTGTGAACCTCCCACCTCTATAACACTGTTGTTGTGAAGCTCCCACCTCTATAACACTGTTGTTGTGAAGCTCCCACCTCTCTAACACTGTTGTTGTGA
>NC_092088.1:98602000-98682000 GCF_045679555.1 Salvelinus alpinus
GAACCTAATCCTCCCACCTCTATAACACTGTTGTTGTGAATCTAATCCTCCCACCTCTATAACACTGTTGTTGTGAATCTAATCCTCCCACCTCTATAACACTGTTGTTGTGAATCTAATCCTCCCACCTCTATAACACTGTTGTTGTGAATCTAATCCTCCCACCTCTATAACACTGTTGTTGTGAATCTAATCCTCCCACCTCTATAACACTGTTGTTGTGAATCTAAACCTCCCACCTCTATAACACTGTTGTTGTGAACCTCCCACCTCTCTAACACTGTTGTTGTGAACCTCCCACCTCTATAACACTGTTGTTGTGAATCTAATCCTCCCACCTCTATAACACTGTTGTTGTGAAGCTCCCACCTCTCTAACACTGTTGTTGTGAACCTCCCACCTCTATAACACTGTTGTTGTGATTCTAATCCTCCCACCTCTATAACACTGTTGTTGTGAACCTCCCACCTCTCTAACACTGTTGTTGTGAATCTAATCCTCCCACCTCTATAACACTGTTGTTGTGAATCTAATCCTCCCACCTCTATAACACTGTTGTTGTGAACCTCCCACCTCTCTAACACTGTTGTTGTGAACCTCCCACCTCTCTAACACTGTTGTTGTGAACCTCCCACCTCTATAACACTGTTGTTGTGAACCTCCCACCTCTCTAACACTGTTGTTGTGAACCTCCCACCTCTATAACACTGTTGTTGTGAATCTAATCCTCCCACCTCTCTAACACTGTTGTTGTGAATCTAATCATCCCACCTCTATAACACTGTTGTTATGAATCTAATCCTCCCACCTCTATAACACTGTTGTTGTGAATCTAAACCTCCCACCTCTATAACACTGTTGTTGTGAACCTCCCACCTCTATAACACTGTTGTTGTGAACCTCCCACCTCTATAACACTGTTGTTGTGAATCTAATCCTCCCACCTCTATAACACTGTTGTTGTGAATCTAATCCTCCCACCTCTATAACACTGTTGTTGTGAACCTCCCACCTCTATAACACTGTTGTTGTGAACCTCCCACCTCTATAACACTGTTGTTGTGAATCTAATCCTCCCACCTCTATAACACTGTTGTTGTGAATCTAATCCTCCCACCTCTCTAACACTGTTGTTGTGAAGCTCCCACCTCTCTAACACTGTTGTTGTGAATCTAATCCTCCCACCTCTATAACACTGTTGTTGTGAATCTAATCCTCCCACCTCTATAACACTGTTGTTGTGAACCTAATCCTCCCACCTCTATAACACTGTTGTTGTGAACCTAATCCTCCCACCTCTATAACACTGTTGTTGTGAATCTAATCCCCCCACCTCTATAACACTGTTGTTGTGAACCTCCCACCTCTATAACACTGTTGTTGTGAATCTAATCCTCCCACCTCTATAACACTGTTGTTGTGAACCTCCCACCTCTATAAAACTGTTGTTGTGAATCTAATCCTCCCACCTCTATAACACTGTTGTTGTGAAGCTCCCACCTCTATAACACTGTTGTTGTGAATCTAATCCTCCCACCTCTATAACACTGTTGTTGTGAATCTAATCCTCCCACCTCTATAACACTGTTGTCGTGAAGCTCCCACCTCTATAACACCGTTGTTGTGAATCTAATCCTCCCACCTCTATAACACTGTTGTTGTGAATCTAATCCTCCCACCTCTATAACACTGTTGTTGTGAATCTAATCCTCCCACCTCTATAACACTGTTGTTGTGAATCTAATCCTCCCACCTCTATAACACTGTTGTTGTGAATCTAATCCTCCCACCTCTATAACACTGTTGTTGTGAAGCTCCCACCTCTCTAACACTGTTGTTGTGAATCTAATCCTCCCACCTCTATAACACTGTTGTTGTGAAGCTCCCACCTCTCTAACACTGTTGTTGTGAATCTAATCCTCCCACCTCTATAACACTGTTGTTGTGAAGCTCCCACCTCTATAACACTGTTGTTGTGAAGCTCCCACCTCTATAACACTGTTGTTGTGAAGCTCCCACCTCTATAACACTGTTGTTGTGAACCTCCCACCTCTATAACACCGTTGTTGTGAACCTCCCACCTCTCTAACACTGTTGTTGTGAATCTAATCCTCCCAGCTCTATAACACCGTTGTTGTGAACCTCCCACCTCTCTAACACTGTTGTTAAGAACCTCCCACCTCTATAACACCGTTGTTGTGAACCTCCCACCTCTCTAACACTGTTGTTAAGAACCTCCCACCTCTATAACACTGTTGTTGTGAATCTAATCCTCCCACCTCTCTAACACTGTTGTTGTGAATCTCCCACCTCTCTAACACCGTTGTTGTGAATCTCCCACCTCTCTAACACCGTTGTTGTGAACCTCCCACCTCTCTAACACTGTTGTTAAGAACCTCCCACCTCTATAACACCGTTGTTGTGAACCTCCCACCTCTCTAACACTGTTGTTAAGAACCTCCCACCTCTATAACACTGTTGTTGTGAATCTAATCCTCCCACCTCTCTAACACTGTTGTTGTGAATCTCCCACCTCTCTAACACCGTTGTTGTGAATCTCCCACCTCTCTAACACCGTTGTTGTGAACCTCCCACCTCTCTAACACTGTTGTTGTGAACCTCCCACCTCTATAACACTGTTGTTGTGAATCTAATCCTCCCACCTCTATAACACAGTTGTTGTGAACCTCCCACCTCTATAACACTGTTGTTGTGAACCTCCCTAGCTCTCCAGAAGTGATTTTCATCCCACTGCTAAAGCGACTCTCAGCCAGCTGCTTACCAGTAGGAACTAGACTCATTTATATGCACTGAGAATCCAATCTGTTCAGAAGAAGGACAGACAATGTGTTTCTCTGACACTGTCTGTCTCCACATTGACTATAAATTGCCCAACTTAAATTCAACTTTCTTCCTGTTGTTATGAAGCCCAAGGAGAAGGTTTCACTGCATTTTGTAGTTAATCCATAATTCCTTTAATCTTGAGAGAAATATGTTTTAGATCTATCAACTGTGAAAAGATCTTTGGCAATAGAAGTAATGAAATAACCTCAGATTGTATTTGGGATAACACTTTAGGAATAAATTAGGAATTAAATAATTGTCTAATGTTACAAATACAAATTAAATTCTGAAATTATTAAAGACACTGAAAACATTTTAAAGGAGAAAAAAAGGAAGGAGGAAGGGAAGCGTTGCTAAGGTACACAGTAGTAGGTGTTGGTAGACAGAAGGTACACAGTAGGAGGTGTTGGTAGACAGAAGGTAGACAGTAGATCGTTTTGGTAGACAGAAGGTAGACAGTAGATCGTTTTGGTAGACAGAAGGTACACAGTATTAGGTTTTGGTAGACAGTAGAGGAGGTTTTGGTAGACAGAAGGTACACAGTAGGAGGTTTTGGTAGACAGAAGGTACACAGTAGGAGGTTTTGGTAGACAGAAGGTACACAGTAGATCGTTTTGGTAGACAGAAGGTACGCATCGGTAGGTTTTTGTTGACAGAAGGTACACGTTAGTAGGTTTTTGTAGACAGAAGGTACACATTAGTATGTTTTTGTAGACAGAAGGTAGACAGTAGTAGGTGTTGGTAGACAGAAGGTACACAGTAGTAGGTTTTGGTAGACAGAAGCTGCTTTTTGGTAAATTGGTCATTAAAAAGAGAGGACAAGGCACTCTTCATATAATTAATGAAAATGCCTTCGTCCCTGAAGAAGGACATGCAGCCAGAAAATAGTCAGAGTTTTTAAACTTTGTTTCCATTGAACATGCCATAGAAATAAATGTATTTTAATTTATTATAAATGTATTATAAATGTATTTTGTATTCATTATATGAAGAGTGCCTTGATCCTCCTTTTTTTTTAATGATACATCTTGGCATATTTTGATATAATCACCAATGGAATGAGAGACATATTGGGAATCTAGCCAGGACACCGGGGTTAACACCCCATCCTAAAGACAACACCTTGTACAGGGCAATGTCCCTAATCACTGCTCTGGGGAATTGGGATATTTATTCTTTTTTTTTGGACCAGGGGAAAGAGTGCCTCCTACTGGCCCTCCAACACCCACCCAGGGACTGAACAGGACCAACCCTGCTTAGCTTCAGAGGTACACCTGCAGGGTGGTATACGGCAGGCTACACATGGGAAACTGTTGAGCATGGAAACACCCGGCAGTGTTGCAGTTCTTGACACAAGCAGATGTGCCTGGCAAATAGTTTGCCTTGCCCATTCACCCTCTGAATGGCACGCATACTCAATCCATGTCTCAATTGTCTCAAGGCTTTAAAAATCCTTCTTTAACCTCTCCCCTGCCCTTCATCAACACTGATTGAAGTGGATTTAACAAGTGACATCAATAAGGGATCACAGCTTTCACCTCGGTTCACCTGGTCAGTCTATGTCATGGGAAGAGCAGGTGTTCATACTGTTTTGTACACTCAGCATAATATTAAACCTCCCTTTTAAGAAAAGGCTAAATACCCCATTCTGGCTTATTTCCATATGCTTGGCTTAGTGTACTGGCTTACCCATCTGTCACCATAAAAGGTTATTAAGCAGGAGAGTAGAGATGTCTGCTCTGTTGAGAGATGGCCCCTATCTCAAAAGGCACCCTATTCCCTGTACAGTGCACTCCTTTTGACCAGGGCCCATAGTAGTAGCAGTAGTAGTAGTCAAAAGTAGTGCACTACGTAGGGAATAGGTTGCCCTTTGGGAAACCGCCGTGATCTATAACAGCTCAGAGACAATCCAGGCCTGTATTGGGTCTGTAACAGAGACTCCAGAGGAATCTAACAACTCAATTAGTGTCCTGGGATCCAACCCAAGGGAAGACTAGCTCTCTTTCCTCTCTTTTGTTAACGATGACTTCTTCCTTCCTTCCATGAGGGATGGCTATTGAAGGAGCTCGTTGGAGATGTCCCCAGGCGATCAGATCCAGAGACAACATGATGGCTATTGAAGGAGCTCGTTGGAGATGTCCCCAGGCGATCAGATCCAGAGACAACATGATGGCTATTGACGGAGCTCGTTGGAGATGTCCCCAGGCGATCAGATCCAGAGACAACATGATGGCTATTGAAGGAGCTCGTTGGAGATGTCCCCAGGCGGTCAGATCCAGAGACAACATGATGGATATTGAAGGAGCTCGTTGGAGATGTCCCCCGGCGGTCAGATCCAGAGACAACATGATGGCTATTGAAGGAGATCGTTGGAGATGTCCCCCGGCGGTCAGATCCAGAGACAACATGATTAAACTACAGAGAGCACACTCCCCCATCTCTCCCTTCCTCTTCCCTCCTCCCTCCCTCCCCACACACTCTCTCTCTCCCCCTGTCTCTCTCTCGCCCCCTCTCTCCCCTCACCCCCTCCCCTCACCCTCTCTAAGTGACAAGGCCAATTGCAGGGTGTGGAAGATGGCAACAGCATTCATTTCCCAGGCAGATACATTGGGACACATCCCAAATGGCACCCTATTCCCTACATAGTGCACTACTTTTAATGAGAGCCCTACTGGCCCTGGTCAAAACTAGTGCACATTATAGGGAATATGGTTCCATTTGGGGGAGAAGTATATTTTCCAGGCAGAGACACAGTTTATCTCAGTCTGTATCAGTGATGGGCAAGTTTGAGGGCCCGCAGTGGCTAAGTGGGTCTGCATCCACAGTCATAACCTCCCCACCTAGTGGGCAAAACATTTTAACGTCTCCCCCCCCCCCGTGACAGCAAAGAAAACATGTTTTAGTTTTAAAAGTTGATTTCCTGCAATTCTACACGTTTTGCCGTTGAATGGAGGAAAATGTTTACAGTTTTTAATATGATAAAGGGCCCCACATCCCGGTCGGTAATTCAACCACACCCTACTCACATTTTGCTGACATGGGCCCGCGGCCCACAGGCTGCCAGTTGCAGGGGCATGCGGTCCACAGGCTGCTAGTTACAGGGGCATGCGGCCCACAGGCTGCCAGTTACAGGGGCATGCGGCCCACAGGCTGCCAGTTACAGGGGCATGCGGCCCACAGGCTGCCAGTTGAAGGGGCATGCAGCCCACAGGCTGCCAGTTACAGGGGCATGCGGCCCACAGGCTGCTAGTTACAGGGGCATGCGGCCCACAGGCTGCAAGTTACAGGGGCATGCGGCCCACAGGCTGCCAGTTGCAGGGGCATGCGGTCCACAGGCTGCTAGTTACAGGGGCATGCGGCCCACAGGCTGCCAGTTACAGGGGCATGCGGCCCACAGGCTGCCAGTTACAGGGGCATGCGGCCCACAGGCTGCCAGTTGAAGGGGCATGCGGCCCACAGGCTGCCAGTTACAGGGGCATGCGGCCCACAGGCTGCTAGTTACAGGGGCATGCGGCCCACAGGCTGCTAGTTACAGGGGCATGCGGCCCACAGGCTGCCAGTTGAAGGGGCATGCGGCCCACAGGCTGCCAGTTACAGGGGCATGCGGCCCACAGGCTGCTAGTTACAGGGGCATGCGGCCCACAGGCTGCTAGTTACAGGGGCATGCGGCCCACAGGCTGCTAGTTACAGGGGCATGCGGCCCACAGGCTGCTAGTTACAGGGGCATGCGGCCCACAGGCTGCTAGTTACAGGGGCATGCGGCCCACAGGCTGCCAGTTGAAGGGGCATGCGGCCCACAGGCTGCCAGTTGAAGGGGCATGCGGCCCACAGGCTGCCAGTTGAAGGGGCATGCGGCCAACAGGCTGCCAGTTGAAGGGGCATGCGGCCCACAGGCTGCCAGTTGAAGGGGCATGCGGCCCACAGGCTGCCAGTTGCAGGGGCATGCGGCCCACAGGCTGCCAGTTGCAGGGGCATGCGGCCCACAGGCTGCCAGTTGAAGGGGCATGCGGCCCACAGGCTGCCAGTTGAAGGGGCATGCGGCCCACAGGCTGCTAGTTACAGGGGCATGCGGCCCACAGGCTGCTAGTTGCAGGGGCATGCGGCCCACAGGCTGCCAGTTGCAGGGGCATGCGGCCCACAGGCTGCTAGTTGAAGGGGCATGCGGCCCACAGGCTGCCAGTTGCAGGGGCATGCGGCCCACAGGCTGCTAGTTACAGGGGCATGCGGCCCACAGGCTGCTAGTTGCAGGGGCATGCGGCCCACAGGCTGCCAGTTGAAGGGGCATGCGGCCCACAGGCTGCTAGTTGCAGGGGCATGCGGCCCACAGGCTGCCAGTTGCAGGGGCATGCGGCCCACAGGCTGCCAGTTGCAGGGGCATGCGGCCCACAGGCTGCTAGTTGCAGGGGCATGCGGCCCACAGGCTGCCAGTTGCAGGGGCATGCGGCCCACAGGCTGCCCCACATAGCCAAATGTTGGATCTTCTCCCACATAGCCAAATGTAACGTCTTCTCCCACATAGCCAAATGTTGGATCTTCTCCCACATAGTCAAATGTTGGATCTTCTCCCACATAGCCAAATGTAACGTCTTCTCCCACATATCCAAATGTTGGATCTTCTCCCACATATCCAAATGTTGTGTCTTCTCCCACATAGCCAAACGTTGTGTCTTCTCCCACATAGCCAAACGTTGTTTCTTCTCCCACATAGCCAAATGTTGGATCTTCTCCCACATAGTCAAATGTTGTGTCTTCTCCCACATAGTCAAATGTTGTGTCTTCTCCCACATAGCCAAATGTTGTGTCTTCTCCCACATAGCCAAATGTTGGATCTTCTCCCACATAGTCAAATGTTGGATCTTCTCCCACATAGTCAAATGTTGTGTCTTCTCCCACATAGCCAAACGTTGTGTCTTCTCCCACATAGCCAAACGTTGTGTCTTCTCCCACATAGCCAAATGTTGGATCTTCTCCCACATAGTCAAATGTTGTGTCTTCTCCCACATAGCCAAATGTTGGATCTTCTCTCACATAGTCAAATGTTGTGTCTTCTCCCACATAGCCAAACGTTGTGTCTTCTCCCACATAGCCAAATGTTGTGTCTTCTCCCACATAGCCAAATGTTGTGTCTTCTCCCACATAGCCAAATGTTGTGTCTTCTCCCACATAGCCAAATGTTGTGTCTTCTCCCACATAGCCAAATGTTGTGTCTTCTCCCACATAGTCAAACGTTGTGTCTTCTCCCACATAGCCAAATGTTGTGTCTTCTCCCACATAGCCAAACGTTGTGTCTTCTCCCACATAGCCAAATGTTGTGTCTTCTCCCACATAGCCAAATGTTGTGTCTTCTCCCACATAGCCAAATGTTGTGTCTTCTCCCACATAGTCAAATGTTGTGTCTTCTCCCACATAGCCAAATGTTGTGTCTTCTCCCACATAGCCAAATGTTGTGTCTTCTCCCACATAGCCAAATGTTGTGTCTTCTCCCACATAGCCAAATGTTGTGTCTTCTCCCACATAGCCAAATGTTGGATCTTCTCCCACATAGTCAAATGTTGGATCTTCTCCCACATAGTCAAATGTTGTGTCTTCTCCCACATAGCCAAACGTTGTGTCTTCTCCCACATAGCCAAACGTTGTGTCTTCTCCCACATAGCCAAATGTTGGATCTTCTCCCACATAGTCAAATGTTGTGTCTTCTCCCACATAGCCAAATGTTGGATCTTCTCTCACATAGTCAAATGTTGTGTCTTCTCCCACATAGCCAAACGTTGTGTCTTCTCCCACATAGCCAAATGTTGTGTCTTCTCCCACATAGCCAAATGTTGTGTCTTCTCCCACATAGCCAAATGTTGTGTCTTCTCCCACATAGCCAAATGTTGTGTCTTCTCCCACATAGCCAAATGTTGTGTCTTCTCCCACATAGTCAAACGTTGTGTCTTCTCCCACATAGCCAAATGTTGTGTCTTCTCCCACATAGCCAAACGTTGTGTCTTCTCCCACATAGCCAAACGTTGTGTCTTCTCCCACATAGCCAAATGTTGTGTCTTCTCCCACATAGCCAAATGTTGTGTCTTCTCCCACATAGTCAAATGTTGTGTCTTCTCCCACATAGCCAAATGTTGTGTCTTCTCCCACATAGCCAAATGTTGTGTCTTCTCCCACATAGCCAAATGTTGTGTCTTCTCCCACATAGTCAAACGTTGTGTCTTCTCCCACATAGCCAAATGTTGTGTCTTCTCCCACATAGTCAAACGTTGTGTCTTCTCCCACATAGCCAAATGTTGTGTCTTCTCCCACATAGTCAAATGTTGTGTCTTCTCCCACATAGCCAAATGTTGGATCTTCTCCCACATAGCCAAATGTTGTGTCTTCTGCTTGTGCTTCTAGTTCCGACCGTGCAGTAATATCTAACAAGTAATCTAACAATTCCACAACAACTACCTAATACACACACATCTAAAGGGGTGAAAGAGAAAATGAGTAAGTACATGGATGAGCGATGGACGAGCGGCATAGTATATTCACGTGATATGAGTAATGTAAGATATTAGTAAAGTGACATTATTTAGTGGCATTGCATGAAGTGACTAGTGATCCATTTGTTAGAGTGGCCAGAGATTTGAGTCTGTATGTTGGCAGCAGCCTCTCTGTGTTAGTGGTGGCTGTTTAGCAATCTGATGGCCTTGAGATAGAAGCTGTTTTTCTGTCTCTCGGTCCGAGCTTTGATGCACCTGTACTGACCTCGCCTTCTGGATGGTAGCGGGGTGAACAGGCAGTGGATCGGGTGGTTGTTGTCCTTGATGATCTTTTTGGCCTTCCTGTGACATCGGGTGCTGTAGGTGTCCTGGAGTTTACCTACAGAAGAGAATCAAATGTATTGCTTGTGTCCCAAATTCTAACCTATTCCTTACACAGTGTACTACGTTAGACCAGGGCCCATAGGACTGTGTGTTCCTTATACAGTGTACTACTTTAGACCAGGGCCCATAGGACTGTGTGTTCCTTATACAGTGTACTACTTTAGACCAGGGCCCATAGGACTGTGTGTTCCTTATACAGTGTACTACTTTAGACCAGGGCCCATAGGACTGTGTGTTCCTTATACAGTGTACTACTTTAGACCAGGGCCCATAGGACTGTGTGTTCCTTATACAGTGTACTACTTTAGACCAGGGCCCATAGGACTGTGTGTTCCTTATACAGTGTACTACTTTAGACCAGGGCCCATAGGACTGTGTGTTCCTAATACA
Source organism: Salvelinus alpinus (assembly GCF_045679555.1). Taxonomy (NCBI): domain Eukaryota; kingdom Metazoa; phylum Chordata; class Actinopteri; order Salmoniformes; family Salmonidae; genus Salvelinus; species Salvelinus alpinus. The sequence continues at coordinate 98,612,095 of NC_092088.1, forward strand.
GTGTACTACTTTAGACCAGGGCCCATAGGACTGTGTGTTCCTTATACAGTGTACTACTTTAGACCAGGGCCCATAGGACTGTGTGTTCCAAATACAGTGTACTACTTTAGACCAGGGCCCATAGGACTGTGTGTTCCTAATACAGTGTACTACTTTAGACCAGGGCCCATAGGACTGTGTGTTCCTTATACAGTGTACTACTTTAGACCAGGGCCCATAGGACTGTGTGTTCCTTACACAGTGTACTACTTTAGACCAGGGCCCAAAGGACTGTGTGTTCCTTATACAGTGTACTACTTTAGACCAGGGCCCATTGGACTGTGTTCCTTATACAGTGTACTACTTTAGACCAGGGCCCATAGGACTATGTGTTCCTTACACAGTGTACTACTTTAGACCAGGGCCCAAAGGACTGTGTGTTCCTTATACAGTGTACTACTTTAGACCAGGGCCCATTGGACTGTGTTCCTTATACAGTGTACTACTTTAGACCAGGGCCTATAGGACTGTGTGTTCCTTATACAGTGTACTACTTTAGACCAGGGCCCATTGGACTGTGTTCCTTATACAGTGTACTACTTTAGACCAGGGCCCATAGGACTGTGTGTTCCTTATACAGTGTACTACTTTAGACCAGGGCCCATAGGACTGTGTGTTCCTTATACAGTGTACTACTTTAGACCAGGGCCCATTGGACTGTGTGTTCCTTATACAGTATACTACTTTAGACCAGGGCCCAAAGGACTGTGTGTTCCTTATACAGTGTACTACTTTAGACCAGGGCCCATAGGACTGTGTGTTCCTTATACAGTGTACTACTTTAGACCAGGGCCCATAGGACTGTGTGTTCCTTATACAGTGTACTACTTTAGACCAGGGCCCATAGGACTGTGTGTTCCTTATACAGTGTACTACTTTAGACCAGGGCCCATAGGACTGTGTGTTCCTAATACAGTATACTACTTTAGACCAGGGCCCATAGGACTGTGTGTTCCTTATACAGTGTACTACTTTAGACCAGGGCCCATAGGACTGTGTGTTCCTTATACAGTGTACTACTTTAGACCAGGGCCCATAGGACTGTGTGTTCCTTATACAGTGTACTACTTTAGACCAGGGCCCATTGGACTGTGTTCCTTATACAGTATACTACTTTAGACCAGGGCCCATAGGACTGTGTGTTCCCTATACAGTGTACTACTTTAGACCAGGGCCCATAGGACTGTGTGTTCCTAATACAGTGTACTACTTTAGACCAGGGCCCATAGGACTGTGTGTTCCCTATACAGTGTACTACTTTAGACCAGGGCCCATTGGACTGTGTTCCTTATACAGTGTACTACTTTAGACCAGGGCCCATTGGACTGTGTTCCTTATACAGTGTACTACTTTAGACCAGGGCCCATAGGACTGTGTGTCTGCACTTTCCTATGAAAACTAGCTAGTCCATCTCAACAGTATTTTCCCGCTGACTCACTTCACGACAGAATACATCTTAGTCGTCAGGGCAATAAACCATCACCCAGGTTACAGCTGTACTGAACTGTGGTTCACTAAACCATCACCCAGGTTACAGCTGTACTGAACTGTGGTTCACTAAACCATCACCCAGGTTACAGCTGTACTGAACTGTGGATCACTAAACCATCACCCAGGTTACAGCTGTACTGAACTGTGGACCACTAAACCATCACCCAGGTTACAGCTGAACTGAACTGTGGACCAATAAACCATCACCCAGGTTACAGCTGTACTGAACTGTGGACCACTAAACCATCACCCAGGTTACAGCTGTACTGAACTGTGGACCACTAAACCATCACCCAGGTTACAGCTGTACTGAACTGTGGTTCACTAAACCATCACCCAGGTTACAGCTGTACTGAACTGTGGATCACTAAACCATCACCCAGGTTACAGCTGTACTGAACTGTGGTTCACTAAACCATCAACCAGGTTACAGCTGTACTGAACTGTGGACCACTAAACCATCACCCAGGTTACAGCTGTACTGAACTGTGGATCACTAAACCATCACCCAGGTTACAGCTGTACTGAACTGTGGATCGCTAAACCATCACCCAGGTTACAGCTGTACTGAACTGTGGACCACTAAACCATCACCCAGGTTACAGCTGTACTGAACTGTGGATCACTAAACCATCACCCAGGTTACAGCTGTACTGAACTGTGGATCGCTAATAGTTCAAGGGAAAGAAGACAGACAAAAGGCCTCCTATTGTATATAGTGCCTATAGTGTTAAACGATACTGTTCTGCATGATTACCCCCATAGAAATGGCAGTCTGACAGCTTGTAGCATATGTCTTGTTGTCTAGACATTAGGTGGTCTCGAGTAGACAGCCGGTATGGTAATACTATAGCATTACATCAATACAGAACCTGACAGGTCAACAGATGTTGAGCTGTTTGAAATCTGAAACAATATGCACATTGATGTCAATATTTATTTTATTTTATCTATGTCCGAAATAAATTGAATTGTATCATGTAACAGCCACGTGATCAGACAATTTCTTTTGGTAATGATAACTCAAACATTTAACTACCCTCAGCCATTCAATACCTGCCCACTAGATGGCCCACTAGATGGCCCACTAGATGGCCCACTAGATGGCCCACTAGACGGCCCACCAGATGGCCCACTAGACGGCCCACTAGACGGCCCACTAGACGGCCCACTAGACGGCCCACTAGACGGCCCACTAGACGGCCCACTAGACGGCCCACTAGACGGCCCACTAGATGGCCCACCAGATGGCCCACTAGACGGCCCACTAGACGGCCCACTAGACGGCCCACCAGATGGCCCACTAGATGGCCCACTAGATGGCCCACTAGATGGCCCACTAGATGGCCCACTAGACGGCCCACTAGACGGCCCACTAGACGGCCCACCAGATGGCCCACTAGACGGCCCACTAGACGGCCCACTAGACGGCCCACTAGACGGCCCACTAGACGGCCCACTAGACGGCCCACTAGATGGCCCACCAGATGGCTCACCAGACGGCTCACCAGACGGCCCACTAGACGGCCCACTAGACGGCCCACTAGACGGCCCACTAGACGGCCCACTAGACGGCCCACTAGATGGCCCACTAGATGGCTCACCAGACGGCCCACTAGACGGCCCACTAGATGGCCCACCAGATGGCCCACCAGATGGCCCACTAGATGGCCCACTAGATGGCCCACTAGACGGCCCACTAGACGGCCCACTAGACGGCCCACTAGACGGCCCACTAGACGGCCCACTAGACGGCCCACCAGATGTCCCACTAGATGGCTCACCAGACGGCTCACCAGACGGCCCACCAGACGGCCCACCAGACGGCCCACTAGACGGCCCACTAGACGGCCCACTAGGTGGCCCACTAGATGGCCCACTAGATGGCTCACCAGACGGCCCACTAGACGGCACACTAGATGGCCCACCAGATGGCCCACCAGATGGCCCACCAGATGGCCCACTAGACGGCCCCCTAGACGGCCCCCTAGACGGCCCCCTAGACGGCCCACTAGACGGCCCACTAGATGGCCCACTAGACGGCCCACTAGATGGCCCACTAGACGGCCCACTAGACGGCCCACTAGATGGCCCACCAGATGTCCCACTAGATGGCTCACCAGACGGCTCACCAGACGGCCCACTAGACGGCCCACTAGATGGCCCACTAGACGGCCCACTAGATGGAGATAAGGGAGGATTCAGGATCAAGGCACTGTTGTTGTGAATCTAATCCTCCCACCTCTATAACACTGTTGTTGTGAACCTCCCACCTCTATAACACTGTTGTTGTGAATCTAATCCTCCCACCTCTCTAACACTGTTGTTGTGAATCTAATCCTCCCACCTCTCTAACACTGTTGTTGTGAACCTCCCACCTCTATAACACTGTTGTTGTGAATCTAAACCTCCCACCTCTATAACACTGTTGTTGTGAATCTAATCCTCCCACCTCTATAACACTGTTGTTGTGAATCTAATCCTCCCACATCTCTAACACTGTTGTTGTGAATCTAATCCTCCCACCTCTATAACACTGTTGTTGTGAATCTAATCCTCCCACCTCTCTAACACTGTTGTTGTGAATCTAATCCTCCCACCTCTCTAACACTGTTGTTGTGAACCTCCCACCTCTCTAACACTGTTGTTGTGAACCTCCCACCTCTATAACACTGTTGTTGTGAATCTAATCCTCCCACCTCTATAACACTGTTGTTGTGAATCTAATCCTCCCACCTCTATAACACTGTTGTTGTGAACCTCCCACCTCTATAACACTGTTGTTGTGAATCTAATCCTCCCACCTCTATAACACTGTTGTTGTGAACCTCCCACCTCTATAACACTGTTGTTGTGAATCTAATCCTCCCACCTCTATAACACTGTTGTTGTGAACCTCCCACCTCTATAACACTGTTGTTGTGAACCTCCCACCTCTATAACACTGTTGTTGTGAATCTAATCCTCCCACCTCTCTAACACTGTTGTTGTGAACCTCCCACCTCTCTAACACTGTTGTTGTGAACCTCCCACCTCTATTACACTGTTGTTGTGAACCTCCCGCCTCTCTAACACTGTTGTTGTGAACCTCCCACCTCTATAACACTGTTGTTGTGAATCTAAACCTCCCACCTCTATAACACTGTTGTTGTGAACCTCCCACCTCTATAACACTGTTGTTGTGAATCTAATCCTCCCACCTCTATAACACTGTTGTTGTGAACCTCCCACCTCTATAACACTGTTGTTGTGAACCTCCCACCTCTATAACACTGTTGTTGTGATTCTAATCCTCCCACCTCTATAACACTGTTGTTGTGAACCTCCCACCTCTCTAACACTGTTGTTGTGAACCTCCCACCTCTATAACACTGTTGTTGTGAATCTAATCCTCCCACCTCTATAACACTGTTGTTGTGATTCTAATCCTCCCACCTCTATAACACTGTTGTTGTGATTCTAATCCTCCCACCTCTATAACACTGTTGTTGTGAACCTCCCACCTCTATAACACTGTTGTTGTGAATCTAATCCTCCCACCTCTATAACACTGTTGTTGTGAACCTCCCACCTCTATAACACTGTTGTTGTGAACCTCCCACCTCTATAACACTGTTGTTGTGAACCTCCCACCTCTATAACACTGTTGTTGTGATTCTAATCCTCCCACCTCTCTAACACTGTTGTTGTGAATCTAATCCTCCCACCTCTATAACACTGTTGTTGTGAATCTAATCCTCCCACCTCTATAACACTGTTGTTGTGAATCTAATCCTCCCACCTCTCTAACACTGTAGTTGTGAACCTCCCACCTCTCTAACACTGTTGTTGTGAATCTAATCCTCCCACCTCTATAACACTGTTGTTGTGAACCTCCCACCTCTATAACACTGTTGTTGTGAACCTCCCACCTCTCTAACACTGTTGTTGTGAATCTAATCCTCCCACCTCTCTAACACTGTTGTTGTGAATCTAATCCTCCCACCTCTATAACACTGTTGTTGTGAAGCTCCCACCTCTCTAACACTGTTGTTGTGAATCTAAACCTCCCACCTCTATAACACTGTTGTTGTGAATCTAAACCTCCCACCTCTATAACACTGTTGTTGTGAACCTAATCATCCCACCTCTATAACACTGTTGTTGTGAACCTCCCACCTCTATAACACTGTTGTTGTGAACCTAATCCTCCCACCTCTATAACACTGTTGTTGTGAAGCTCCCACCTCTATAACACTGTTGTTGTGAATCTAATCCTCTCATCTCTATAACACTGTTGTTGTGAACCTAATCCTCCCACCTCTCTAACACTGTTGTTGTGAATCTAATCCTCCCACCTCTATAACACTGTTGTTGTGAATCTAATCCTCCCACCTCTATAACACTGTTGTTGTGAACCTCCCACCTCTATAACACTGTTGTTGTGAACCTCCCACCTCTATAACACTGTTGTTGTGAACCTCCCACCTCTCTAACACTGTTGTTGTGAATCTAATCCTCCCACCTCTATAACACTGTTGTTGTGAATCTAATCCTTCCACCTCTATAACACTGTTGTTGTGAATCTAAACCTCCCACCTCTATAACACTGTTGTTGTGAATCTAATCCTCCCACCTCTATAACACTGTTGTTGTGAATCTAATCCTCCCACCTCTATAACACTGTTGTTGTGAATCTAAACCTCCCACCTCTATAACACTGTTGTTGTGAACCTCCCACCTCTATAACACTGTTGTTGTGAACCTAATCCTCCCACCTCTATAACACTGTTGTTGTGAACCTCCCACCTCTATAACACTGTTGTTGTGAACCTCCCACCTCTATAACACTGTTGTTGTGAACCTCCCACCTCTATAACACTGTTGTTGTGAATCTAATCCTCTCACCTCTATAACACTGTTGTTGTGAACCTCCCACCTCTATAACACTGTTGTTGTGAATCTCCCACCTCTATAACACTGTTGTTGTGATTCTAATCCTCCCACCTCTATAACACTGTTGTTGTGAACCTCCCACCTCTATAACACTGTTGTTGTGAATCTAATCCTCCCACCTCTATAACACTGTTGTTGTGAACCTCCCACCTCTATAACACTGTTGTTGTGAATCTAATCCTCCCACCTCTCTAACACTGTTGTTGTGAATCTAATCCTCCCACCTCTATAACACTGTTGTTGTGAACCTCCCACCTCTATAACACTGTTGTTGTGAATCTAAACCTCCCACCTCTCTAACACTGTTGTTGTGAACCTCCCATCTCTCTAACACTGTTGTTGTGAATCTAATCCTCCCACCTCTCTAACACTGTTGTTGTGAACCTCCCACCTCTATAACACTGTTGTTGTGAATCTAAACCTCCCACCTCTATAACACTGTTGTTGTGAATCTAAACCTCCCACCTCTATAACACTGTTGTTGTGAATCTAATCCTCCCACCTCTATAACACTGTTGTTGTGAACCTCCCACCTCTATAACACTGTAGTTGTGAATCTAAACCTCCCACCTCTATAACACTGTTGTTGTGAAGCTCCCACCTCTATAACACTGTTGTTGTGAATCTAATCCTCCCACCTCAATAACACTGTTGTTGTGAACCTCCCACCTCTATAACACTGTTGTTGTGAACCTCCCACCTCTATAACACTGTAGTTGTGAATCTAATCCTCCCACCTCTATAACACTGTTGTTGTGAAGCTCCCACCTCTATAACACTGTTGTTGTGAACCTCCCACCTCTCTAACACTGTTGTTGTGAATCTCCCACCTCTCTAACACTGTTGTTGTGAATCTCCCACCTCTATAACACTGTTGTTGTGAACCTCCCACCTCTCTAACACTGTTGTTGTGAACCTCCCACCTCTCTAACACTGTTGTTGTGAATCTAATCCTCCCACCTCTATAACACTGTTGTTGTGAATCTAATCCTCCCACCTCTATAACACTGTTGTTGTGAACCTCCCACCTCTATAACACTGTTGTGGTGAACCTCCCTAGCTCTCCAGAAGTGACTTTCATCCCACTGCTAAAGCGACTCTCAGCCAGCTGCTTACCAGTAGGAACTAGACTCATTTATATGCACTGAGAATCCAATCTGTTCAGAAGAAGGAAAGACAATATGTTTCTCTGACACTGTCTGTCTCCACATTGACTATAAATTGCCCAACTTAAATTCAACTTTCTTCCTGTTGTTATGAAGCCCAAGGAGAAGGTTTCACTGCATTTTGTAGTTAATCCATAATTCCTTTAATCTTGAGAGAAATATGTTTTAGATCTATCAACCATGAAAAGATCTTTGGCAATGACATGTTAGAAGTAATGAAATAACCTCAGATTGTATTTGGGATAACACTTTAGGAATAAATTAGTTATTAAATAATTGTCTAATGTTACAAATACAACTTAAGTTCTGAAATTATTAATGACACTGAAAATATTTAAAAGGAGAAAAAAAGGAAGGAGGAAGGGAAGCGTTGCTAAGGTACACAGTAGTAGGTTTTGGTAGACAGAAGGTACACAGATGTATGTTTTGGTAGACAGAAGGTAGACAGTAGTAGGTGTTGGTAGACAGAAGGTACACAGTAGTAGATTTTGGTAGACAGAAGGTACACAGAAGTATGTTTTGGTAGACAGAAGGTACACAGTAGTAGGTGTTGGTAGACAGAAGGTAGACAGTAGTAGGTTTTGGTAGACAGAAGGTACACAGTAGTATGTGTTGGTAGACAGAAGGTGCACAGTAGTATGTGTTGGTAGACAGAAGGTAGACAGTAGTATGTGTTGGTAGACAGAAGGTACACAGAAGTATGTTTTGGTAGACAGAAGGTACACAGTAGTAGGTATTGGTAGACAGAAGGTACACAGTAGGAGGTTTTGGCAGACAGAAGATACACAGTAGTAGGTTTTGGTAGACAGAAGGTACACAGTAGGAGGTTTTGGTAGACAGAAGGTACACAGAAGTATGTTTTGGTAGACAGAAGGTACACAGTAGTAGGTTTTGGTAGACAGAAGGTAGACAGTAGTAGGTTTTGGTAGACAGAAGGTACACAGTAGTAGGTGTTGGTAGACAGAAGGCAGACAGTAGTAGGTTTTGGTAGACAGAAGCTACTTTTTAGTAAATTGGTAATTAAAAAGAGAGGACAAGGCACTCTTCATATAATTAATGAAAATACCTTCGTCCCTGACGAAGGCCATGCAGCCAAAAAATAGTCAGAGTTTTTAAACTTTGTTTCCATTGAACATGCAATTAGAAATAAATGTATTTTAATTTATTATAATGAATACAAAATATATTTATAATACATTTATGTGAAGTGTGCCTTGATCCTCCTTTCTTTTAATGATACATTTTGGCATATTTTGATATAATCACCAATGGAATGAGAGACATATTGGGAATCTAGCCAGGACACTGGGGTTAACACACCATCCTAAAGACAACACCTTGTACAGGGCAATGTCCCTAATCACTGCTCTGGGGAATTGGGATATTTATTTATTTTTTTTTTGACCAGGGGAAAGAGTGCCTCCTACTGGCCCTCCAACACCCACCCAGGGACTGAACAGGACCAACCCTGCTTAGCTTCAGAGGTACACCTGCAGGGTGGTATACGGCAGGCTACACACGGGAAACTGCTGAGCATGGAAACGCCCGGCACTGTTGCAGTTCTTGACACAAGCAGATGTGCCTTGCATATAGTTTGTCTTGCCCATTCACCTTCTGAATGGCACACATACTCAATCCATGTATCAATTGTCTGAAAGCTTAAACAGAGACTCCAGAGGAATCTAACAACTCAATTAGTGTCCTGGGATCCAACCCAAGGGAAGACTAGCTCTCTTTCCTCTCTTTTGTTAACGATGACTTCTTCCTTCCTTCCATGAGGGATGGCTATTGAAGGAGCTCGTTGGAGATGTCCCCAGGCGATCAGATCCAGAGACAACATGATGGCTATTGACGGAGCTCGTTGGAGATGTCCCCAGGCGGTCAGATCCAGAGACAACATGATGGCTATTGACGGAGCTCGTTGGAGATGTCCCCCGGCGGTCAGATCCAGAGACAACATGATGGATATTGAAGGAGCTCGTTGGAGATGTCCCCCAGCGGTCAGATCCAGAGACAACATGATTAAACTACAGAGAGCACACTCCCCCATCTCTCCCTTCCTCTTCCCTCCTCCCTCCCTCCCCACACACTCTCTCTCTCCCCCTGTCTCTCTCTCGCCCCCTCTCTCCCCTCACCCCCTCCCCTCACCCTCTCTAAGTGACAAGGCCAATTGCAGGGTGTGGAAGATGGCAACAGCATTCATTTCCCAGGCAGATACATTGGGACACATCCCAAATGGCACCCTATTCCCTACATAGTGCACTACTTTTAATGAGAGCCCTACTGGCCCTGGTCAAAACTAGTGCACATTATAGGGAATATGGTTCCATTTGGGGGAGAAGTATATTTTCCAGGCAGAGACACAGTTTATCTCAGTCTGTATCAGTGATGGGCAAGTTTGAGGGCCCGCAGTGGCTAAGTGGGTCTGCATCCACAGTCATAACCTCCCCACCTAGTGGGCAAAACATTTTAACGTCTCCCCACCCCCCCGTGACAGCAAAGAAAACATGTTTTAGTTTTAAAAGTTGATTTCCTGCAATTCTACACGTTTTGCCATTGAATGGAGGAAAATGTTTACAGTTTTTACTATGATAATGGGCCCCACATCCCGGTCGGTAATTCAACCACACCCTACTACAATTTTAGATAACTGGCAGCTAGACTAACTTATAAATCGAAGAAAAAAATTACATTTTGCCCGCGGCCCACAGGCTGCCAGTTGAAGGGGCATGCGGCCCACAGGTTGCCAGTTGAAGGGGCATGCGGCCCACAGGCTGCCAGTTGAAGGGGCATGCGGCCCACAGGCTGCCAGTTGAAGGGGCATGCGGCCCACAGGCTGCCAGTTGCAGGGGCATACGGCCCACAGGCTGCCAGTTGCAGGGGCATGCGGCCCACAGGCTGCCAGTTGCAGGGGCATGCGGCCCACAGGCTGCCAGTTGAAGGGGCATGCGGCCCACAGGCTGCCAGTTGAAGGGGCCCGCGGCCCACAGGCTGCCAGTTGCAGGGGCATGAAGGCCAACAATCTGCTAGTTGCAGGGGCCCGCGGCCCACAGGCTGCCAGTTGAAGGGGCATGCGGCCCACAGGCTGCCAGTTGAAGGGGCATGCGGCCCACAGGCTGCCAGTTGCAGGGGCATGCGGCCCACAGGCTGCCAGTTGCCCATCCCTGGTCTGAATGATCAAGTCAACCCCCCCTTTCCCTGTCATTTGAAAACTCTACTTTGTAGTTGTTAGTCAGTTTAACTTTCTTGATGGTCTTTATGTTGGTGAGCGAAAACTTTTTAGGGTGCTACAGAGAACCTAACCTGAAGTAAATATTGGACATTATGATTACGTTTGCTAAAATAATAGTGCAAGACTGTCTGCTACAGCTCAGTGGTAAATCTCCTGTTATGCAATTCAGCATCTTCAACATTGACACTTTTAGATAAATCAATTCATTCAAACTGAATTCTGTTGTATATATTTTTGCCTTGTAAACACAGACGGGCAGAAGAGAAGGACAAACAATCCATGAAAGGAAAATATTCATTTATGTAAGGTTTACTGTCTAATAGCCTGTGGCAGAGACTTACTGTAACATGACTCAGTCTGGGGGAAATTGTCCTGGAAAACCCTTGTTTGTCTTAAAGTTTACTTCTCAGGAATAATAACAACAACAGAAACATTTGACCTTTAACCTGCCCCAGATCTGACTACAGACCACATAGATCAATAGGTATTGCTGCTACTCCAGTCACCTGTCCCAGTTTGTCTCTGACTACAGTAGGTAGGTCACGTGTCCCAGTTTGTCTCTGACTACAGTAGGTAGAACACCTGTCCCAGTTTGTCTCTGACTACAGTAGGTAGATCACCTGTCCCAGTTTGTCTCTGACTACAGTAGGTAGTTCACCTGTCCCAGTTTGTCTCTGACTACAGTAGGTAGAACACCTGTCCCAGTTTCTCTGACTACAGTAGGTAAAACACATGTCCTTGCTATTCATTTTGTAACTTCAGGGCATAAAATCTTAGACAACACATTCATTTCAATCCCTGCATGCTAGTCTGAGCCATACTTCCACACAGAGAGCTTTTTATTTTATTTGTAGAGCAGTACGTGTTCATGACCACGCGGAGAGAGAAAGAGAGAGAGCACAACAGGATCCTCATGCATCCAGTGGGCTCAGAACTGAGTGACAGTGAACAACGCCACAGGGCTGGAGCCCATGGATATGGAGATAGTGCTGGGGTCTGGACAGATCATATAGAGCTCACAGCTGCAGCCCACACAGCACGCGTCTTTACAGGAAATGTGTGGTGCTCACACGTTTGTTGGTGTTGCTTTTTTTGCCCACAACAACCCAGGCTGTGTTCTCTACCCCACAACAACCCAGGCTGTGTTCTCTACCCCACAACAACCCAGGCTGTGTTCTCTACCCCACAACAACCCAGGCTGTGTTCTCTACCCCACAACAACCCAGGCTGTGTTCTCTACCCCACAACAACCCAGACTGTGTTCTCTACCCCACAACAACCCAGGCTGTGTTCTCTACCCCACAACAACCCAGGCTGTGTTCTCTACCCCACAACAACCCAGGCTGTGTTCTCTACCCCACAACAACCCAGACTGTGTTCTCTACCCCACAACAACCCAGGCTGTGTTCTCTACCCCACAACAACCCAGGCTGTGTTCTCTACCCCACAACAACCCAGACTGTGTTCTCTACCCCACAACAACCCAGGCTGTGTTCTCTACCCCACAACAACCCAGGCTGTGTTCTCTACCCCACAACCCAGGCTGTGTTCTCTACCCCACAACAACCCAGGCTGTGTTCTCTACCCGACAACATCCCAGGCTGTGTTCTCTACCCCACAACAACCCAGGCTGTGTTCTCTACCCGACAACAACCCAGGCTGTGTTCTCTACCCCACAACAACCCAGGCTGTGTTCTCTACCCCACAACAACCCAGGCTGTGTTCTCTACCCCACAACAACCCAGGCTGTGTTCTCTACCCCACAACAACCCAGGCTGTGTTCTCTACCCGACAACAACCCAGGCTGTGTTCTCTACCCCACAACAACCCAGGCTGTGTCCTCTACCCCACAACAACCCAGGCTGTGTTCTCTACCCCACAACAACCCAGGCTGTGTTCTCTACCCCACAACAACCCAGACTATGTTCTCTACCCCACAACAACCCAGGCTGTGTTCTCTACTACATAAGTGAATGAATCCAAGAAATGCACCATAATTGAGTCTTTGTTGTCTGGTAGGACCAGATGGATTCTCCCTGGCATACCTCTCACACACTGAGTGATTGGCCTCATGCAGCTCTGACGTCTGGCGCGCACACACACACACACACACACACACACACACACACACACACACACACACACACACACACACACACACACACACACACACACACACACACACACACACACACACACACACACACACACACACACACACACACACACACACACACACAGCATGTGAATTCCAGCTGACTTCACCATCACCAGGGCTACTTGCCTCTAGCAGGAAAACAAACACACGGCCGTGTAGGGGTTAAAAAGACATTATGTGACTGACATCCTGTTTTGGACTTTGAAATAAATGATAAACAGCCATTGATTCTTGAATAATATCATGTGTACATTTTATTTTGAGCTTAGTTCAACGGTCTTTGATGTCATGGATGGTCAGTCCTTGCTGGTTTACCAAATCAGGTGGAGGAGCCGCCATTTAAAAAATATATATATATTCAGATTGCAGACTGCAGCTTTAAGATGACTTCAATCAGGACACATTTGGACATTTAAAAATAGACAGTCAAGCATAAACCAGATGTGTAAATAATGAAACCCAGGGCCTTGGCTCAAGCTGTGAGAAATATCCATTGAGGAATTAGTCATGTTGAATGTGCACATATACAGACAATAGTGAAAATACAAGTCATAGTTGTGAAACCAGAATTTGGAGTCTAAAAGAATATCAACACACCTGTTATTGTGTCTTTGTTATTAGACATTTAGACATAATGAGTTATGGTATAAGTTATGATATTAATGAGTTATGATATGATTTATTGAATATGTTATGACATTAATGAGTTATGATATGAGTTATGATATGAGTTATGATATTAATGAGTTATGATATGAGTTATGATATGAGTTATGATATTAATGAGGTATGTTATTAATGAGTTATAATATTAATGCATTATGGTATAAGTTATGATATTAATGAGTTATGGTATGAGTTATGATATTAATGAGTTATGGTATAAGTTATTGGATACGTTATGATATTAATATTAATTATGGGATATGTTATGAGTTATTCAGTGGTATAAGTTATGATATTAATATGCCTATTTAGCAGACACTTTAATACGAAGCCACATACGTTCATAAATGTCTACTTATGGGTACCCCCAGCAGGAAACAAACCTATAATCCTGGGTAGAGTAGTGCACTTTATTGTGAATGGGGTGTCATTTTGGGACGCACACAATATTCATTCTAAAATGGATTTAAAAAAAAATAAAAATCCTACACACAATACCCCATAATGAAAACGCAAAAATAGGCTTTTCGAAATTTGTTTTGATGGAGATGTTTGTACTATGTTACATAGATTGTGCTGCTGGTATCTGACCTGCTGTTAGTACCTGAACTCTACTGAATACCACAACTGCTGTTAGTACCTGAACTCTACTGAATACCACAACTCCTGTTAGTACCTGAACTCTACTGAATACCACAACTCCTGTTAGTACCTGAACTCTACTAAACAGCACAACTGCTGTTAGTACCTGAACTCTACTGAACAGCACAACTGCTGTTAGTACCTGAACTCTACTGAATACCACAACTCCTGTTAGTACCTGAACTCTACTGAATACCACAACTGCTGTTAGTACCTGAACTCTACTGAATACCACAACTCCTGTTAGTACCTGAACTCTACTAAACAGCACAACTGCTGTTAGTACCTGAACTCTACTAAACAGCACAACTGCTGTTAGTACCTGAACTCTACTGAATACCACAACTCCTGTTAGTACCTGAACTCTACTAAACAGCACAACTGCTGTTAGTACCTGAACTCTACTGAACAGCACAACTCCTGTTAGTACCTGAACTCTACTAAACAGCACAACTGCTGTTAGTACCTGAACTCTACTAAACACCACAACTGCTGTTAGTACCTGAACTCTACTGAATACCACAACTCCTGTTAGTACCTGAACTCTACTAAACAGCACAACTGCTGTTAGTACCTGAACTCTACTAAACAGCACAACTCCTGTTAGTACCTGAACTCTACTAAACAGCACAACTGCTGTTAGTACCTGAACTCTACTGAATACCACAACTCCTGTTAGTACCTGAACTCTACTAAACAGCACAACTGCTGTTAGTACCTGAACTCTACTGAACAGCACAACTGCTGTTGGTACCTGAACTCTACTGAATACCACAACTGCTGTTAGTACCTGAACTCTACTGAATACCACAACTCCTGTTAGTACCTGAACTCTACTAAACAGCACAACTGCTGTTAGTACCTGAACTCTACTAAACACCACAACTGCTGTTAGTACCTGAACTCTACTAAACACCACAACTGCTGTTAGTACCTGAACTCTACTGAATACCACAACTGCTGTTAGTACCTGAACTCTACTAAACAGCACAACTGCTGTTAGTACCTGAACTCTACTAAACACCACAACTGCTGTTAGTACCTGAACTCTACTAAACAGCACAACTGCTGTTAGTACCTGAACTCTACTAAACACCACAACTGCTGTTAGTACCTGAACTCTACTAAACACCACAACTGCTGTTAGTACCTGAACTCTACTAAACAGCACAACTGCTGTTAGTACCTGAACTCTACTAAACACCACAACTGCTGTTAGTACCTGAACTCTACTAAACAGCACAACTGCTGTTAGTACCTGAACTCTACTAAACAGCACAACTGCGGTTGGTACCTGAACTCTACTAAACAGCACAACTGCTGTTGGTACCTGAACTCTACTAAACAGCACAACTGCTGTTAGTACCTGAACTCTACTAAACAGCACAACTGCTGTTGGTACCTGAACTCTACTAAACAGCACAACTGCTGTTAGTACCTGAACTCTACTAAACAGCACAACTGCTGTTAGTACCTGAACTCTACTAAACACCACAACTGGCCTATAGCCTGTTTTAGAGAAATGTAAATGTAAATGAAATGTAATGGGCCGTTCATTGTCTTCTTATATGCCCCCATTATTTATCCCACGGTTCTGACTTGGTGTACAGGGAGAAAACTGTAAGAACGGCCCATGTTCTGAATTCTGTAGCAAAACATTTCAAAAGTGCTGAACAAATAGTTATATTGACTACGTCCGTCCTAGCTCGCTCATTAAATGTCTTAATGGAAATATGGATTGCCTCTTATACGCTCGTCATTCCCTTAAGTCATAGTTTGTACATTTCAAACGTCAGTAGAAACCACATTTGTTTACGCAAGTCAGCCATATCAGCTATGTTTTTTTTTAAAGGCAGTAAATGAGGCTGAATGAACTGTTTTGCTGCCAGACAAGGCTCCGGGTGTAGCAGTGGTAAGGATTCACTCCATGGTGCTGAAAAGAAATCTCTGTTGTTAGGACAGCTTTATGTAGGGCCCTAACAGTTTGTGGGCACCGTTTGTCAATGTTATAGTGGAATTGATGTGTAGTTTAGTGTTGTGTTTTGTAGTGGCTTGCTGACATGCATCTAAACATTTGGAGTTTTGTTGCCACAGCAAGATTTACACGCTATAATCGTCACGGTATAGAGCAGACCTAACCCACTCTGTTAAATTAGTCAAAACAGGAGCATTTCACATCTGGCTAGAAATGAACAAGGGAATTATCTCAAAAGAGAGAAAAATTTCCTCATGTGTGCAACCTATATCCCCCAATAGAATCCACATACTTGAACGATGACATCTTCTCCATCCTAGACGGGGTGATCAAGCACTTACAGGCTCAGGGACATGTACTAGTCTGTGGCGACCTAAATGCCAGAACTGGACAAGAGGCTGACACTCTTAGCACACAGGGGGACAAACCTGGAGGTGACAGTATTCCCTCCCTCATATGCCCCCCTAGACACAACTATGACAAAAGAACAAACCAAAATGGGTCACAGCTCTTGCAGCTGCTTGGTCTGTACATAGTCAGTGGTAGGCTTCAGGAGACTCCTGTGGTAGGCTGCTGGGTCTGTACATAGTCAGTGGTAGGCTTCAGGAGACTCCTGTGGTAGGCTGCTGGGTCTGTACATAGTCAGTGGTAGGCTTCAGGAGACTCCTGTGGTAGGCTGCTGGGTCTGTACATAGTCAGTGGTAGGCTTCAGGAGACTCCTGTGGTAGGCTGCTGGGTTTGTACATAGTCAGTGGTAGGCTTCAGGAGACTCCTGTGGTAGGCTGCTGGGTCTGTACATAGTCAGTGGTAGGCTTCAGGAGACTCCTGTGGTAGGCTGCTGGGTCTGTACATAGTCAGTGGTAGGCTTCAGGAGACTCCTGTGGTAGGCTGCTGGGTCTGTACATAGTCAGTGGTAGGCTTCAGGAGACTCCTGTGGTAGGCTGCTGGGTCTGTACATAGTCAGTGGTAGGCTTCAGGAGACTCCTGTGGTAGGCTGCTGGGTCTGTACATAGTCAGTGGTAGGCTTCAGGAGACTCCTGTGGTAGGCACACCTACAGCTCATCCCTTGGCAGTGGTACTGTAGATGACTTTATCACTGACCTCAACACAGAGTCTCTCAGAGCGTTCAGTCAGCTCACTGACACCCCTATCAGATCACAGCAAAATCAAAATCAAATAAAATTTTATTTGTCACATAAACATGGTTAGCAGATGTTAATGCGAGTGTAGCGAAATGCTTGTGCTTCTAGTTCTGACAGTGCAGTAATATCTAACAAGTAATCTAACAATTCCACAACAATTACCTAATACACACAAATCTAAAGGGGTGAATGAGAATATGTACATGTAAGTATATGGATGAGCGATGGCCGAGCGGCATAGGCAAGGTGAAATAGATTATATAAAATACAGTATATACATGTGATATGAGTAATGTAGGATATGTAAACATTATTAAAGTGGCATTATTTAAAGTGGCATTGTTTAAAGTGGCCAGTGATTGGGTCTCAAGGTAGGCAGCAGCCTCTCTGAGTTAGTGATGGTTGTTTAACAGTCTGATGGCCTTGAGATAGAAGCTGTTTTTCAGTCTCTCGGTCCCAGCTTTGATGCACCTGTACTGACCTCGCCTTCTGGATGGTAGCGGTGTGAACAGGCAGTGGCTCGGGTGGTTGATGTCTTTGATGATATTTTTGGCCTTCCTGTGACATCGGGTGGTGTAGGCGTCATGGAGGGCAGGTAGTTTGCCCCCGGTGATGTGCAGACCGCACCACACTCTGGAGAGCCTTGTGGTTGAGGACGTTGCAGTTGCCGTACCAAGCTGTGATACAGCTCAACAGGATGCTCTCGGTTGTGCATCTATACAAGTTTGTCAGGGTTTCGGTTGACAAGCCACATTTCTTCAGCCTCCTGTGGTTGAAGAGGCGCTGTGGTTGAAGAGTGTGCAGTGTGATGGCGATTGCATCGTCTGTGGACCTGTTGGGGCGGTATGCAAACTGAAGTGGATCTAGGGTGGCCGGTAAGGTGAAGGTGATCCTTGACTAGTCTCTCAAAGCACTTCAGGATGACAGAAGTGAGTGCTACGGGGCGGCAGTCATTTAGTTCAGTTATCTTTGCCTTCTTGGGTACAGGAACAATGGTAGCCATCTTGAAGCATGTGGGGACAACAGACTGTGATAGGGAGCGATTGAATATGTCCGTAAACACACCAGCCAGCTGGTCTGCGTATGCTTTGAGGATGCGGCTAGGGATGCCGTCTGGGCCAGCAGCCTTGCGAGGGTTAACACGTTTAAATGTCTTACTCACGTCGGCCACGGAGAAGGAGAGGGGGGGCCCGCAGTCCTTGATAGCGGGCCGCGACGGTGGCACTGTATTATCCTCAACGCGGGCAAAGAAGGTTTTTAGTTTGTCTGGAAGTGTGACGTCGGTGTCTGTGACGTGGCTGGATTTCTTTTTGTAGTCCGTGATTTCCTGTATACCCTTCCACATACGACTCTAGTCTGAGCCGTTGAATTATGACTCCACCCTGTCCCTGTACTGGCATTTTGATTGTTTGATTGCCTTGTGGAGGGAATAGCTACACTGTTTATATTTCAGACATATTCCCAGACCTCTTTCCATGGTTAAATGCGGTGGATCGCGCTTTCAGTTTTGTGCGAATTTTAACGGTTTTAATAGTCACAGTGGGTACAACATCTCCAATACACTTCTTTATAAACACACTCACCGAGTCAGCGTATAGGCATTTTGGCATTTTGGTCAATGTTGTTCTCTGAGGCTGACCGGAACATATTCCAGTCCGCGTGATCAAAACAATCTTGAAGCGTGGCTACTACTTAAATATAGCAATACTCAGTCATAAGGCATCAAAGCCAAAGGAACTACAAAATATTAACAAATGCTATAGATGTATTTACTTTTACATATTAAAAATGTATTTAACTAAGCAAGTCAGTTAAGAACAAATTCTTATTTACAATGACGGCCAACACCGGCCAAACCTGGACGACACTGGGCCAATTGTACGCCACCTAAACATTTTGAAAACAAACCCAATTTTGATCAACTAAATTTGGGTGAAATACCACAGTGTGCCATCACAGCACCAAGATTTGTGACCTTTTGTCACAAGAAAAGGGCAACCAGTGAAGAACAAACACCAATACAACCCATATTTATGTTTACTGATTTTCCCTTTTTTACTTTAACTTTTTTCACATATGACATTTTTAATGTCTTTATTCTTTCAAACTTTTTTGAGTGTAATGTTTACTGTTCATTTTTATTGTTTATTTCACTTTTGTTTGTTATCTAGTTCACTTGCTTTGGCAATGTTAACATGTGTTTCCCATGCCAATAAAGCATTGGAGAGAGAGCAAGGTACTGTGCAACATAGTGGACTGCACTGAGCCTCCTTCAGAAAGACAGCCAGCTGTGGTTAGTAACAGAGTGGACTGGACCTCCTTCAGAAAGACAACCAGCTGTGGTTAGTAACAGAGTGGACTGGACCTCCTTCAGAAAGACAGCCAGCTGTGGTTAGTAACAGAGTGGACTGGACCTCCTTCAGAAAGACAGCCAGCTGTGGTTAGTAACAGAGTGGACTAGACCTCCTTCAGAAAGACAGCCAGCTGTGGTTAGTAAAAGAGTGGACTGGACCTCCTTCAGAAAGACAACCAGCTGTGGTTAGTAACAGAGTGGACTGGACCTCCTTCAGAAAGACAACCAGCTGTGGTTAGTAACAGAGTGGACTGGACCTCCTTCAGAAAGACAACCAGCTGTGGTTAGTAACAGAGTGGACTGGACCTCCTTCAGAAAGACAGCCAGCTGTGGTTAGTAACAGAGTGGACTGGACCTCCTTCAGAAAGACAGCCAGCTGTGGTTAGTAACAGAGTGGACTGGACCTCCTTCAGAAAGACAACCAGCTGTGGTTAGTAACAGAGTGGACTGGACCTCCTTTAGAAAGACAGCCAGCTGTGGTTAGTAACAGAGTGGACTGGACCTCCTTCAGAAAGACAACCAGCTGTGGTTAATAACAGAGTGGACTGGACCTCCTTCAGAAAGACAACCAGCTGTGGTTAGTAACAGAGTGGACTGGACCTCCTTTAGAAAGACAGCCAGCTGTGGTTAGTAACAGAGTGGACTGGACCTCCTTCAGAAAGACAGCCAGCTGTGGTTAGTAACAGAGTGGACTGGACCTCCTTCAGAAAGACAGGCAGCTGTGGTTAGTAACAGAGTGGACTAGACCTCCTTCAGAAAGACAGCCAGCTGTGGTTAGTAACAGAGTGGACCTCCTTCAGAAAGACAGGCAGCTGCCTCCCGGGTGGCGCAGTGGTCTAGAGCACTGCATCGCAGTGCTAGCTACGCCACCAGAGTCTCTGGGATCGCGCCCAGGCTCTGTCGCAGTCGGCCGCGACCGGGAGGTCCGTGGGGCGACGCACAATTGGCTTAGCGTCGTCCGGGTTAGGGAGGGTTTGGCCGGTAGGGATATCCTTGTCTCATCGCGCTCCAGCGACTCCTGTGGCGGGCCGGGCGCAGTGCGCGCTAACCGAGGGGGACGGGTGCACGGTGTTTCCTCCGACACATTGGTGCGGCTGGCTTCCGGGTTGGAGGCGCGCTGTGTTAAGAAGCAGTGCGGCTTGGTTGGGTTGTGCTTCGGAGGACGCATGGCTTTCGACCTTCGTCTCTCCCGAGCCCGTACGGGAGTTGTAGCGATGAGACAAGATAGTAATTACTAGTGATTGGATACCACGAAAATTGGGGAGAAAAGGGGATAAAAAAAAATTAATAATAATAATTTAAAAAAAGAAAGACAGGCAGCTGTGGTTAGTAACAGAGTGGACTGGACCTCCTTCAGAAAGACAGCCAGCTGTGGTTAGTAACAGAGTGGACTGGACCTCCTTCAGAAAGACAGCCAGCTGTGGTTAGTAACAGAGTGGACTGGACCTCCTTTAGAAAGACAGGCAGCTGTGGTTAGTAACAGAGTGGACTGGACCCCCTTCAGAAAGACAGCCAGCTGTGGTTAGTAACAGAATGGACTGGACCTCCTTCAGAAAGTCAACCAGCTGTGGTTAGTAACAGAGTGGACTGGACCTCCTTCATAAAGACAGCCAGCTGTGGTTAGTAACAGAGTGGACTGGACCTCCTTCAGAAAGACAACCAGCTGTGGTTAGTAACAGAGTTGACTGGACCTCCTTCAGAAAGACAACCAGCTGTGGTTAGTAACAGAGTGGACTGGACCTCCTTCAGAAAGACAACCAGCTGTGGTTAGTAACAGAGTGGACTGGACCTCCTTCATAAAGACAGCCAGCTGTGGTTAGTAACAGAGTGGACTGGACCTCCTTCAGAAAGACAACCAGCTGTGGTTAGTAACAGAGTGGACTGAACCTCCTTCAGAAAGACAAGCAGCTGTGGTTAGTAACAGAGTGGACTGGACCTCCTTCATAAAGACAGCCAGCTGTGGTTAGTAACAGAGTGGACTGGACCTCCTTCAGAAAGACAACCAGCTGTGGTTAGTAACAGAGTGGACTGGATCTCCTTCAGAAAGACAACCAGCTGTGGTTAGTAACAGAGTGGACTGGACCTCCTTCAGAAAGACAACCAGCTGTGGTTAGTAACAGAGTGGACTGGACCTCCTTCTGAAAGACAACCAGCTGTGGTTAGTAACAGAGTGGACTGGACCTCCTTTAGAAAGACAGCCAGCTGTGGTTAGTAACAGAGTGGACTGGACCTCCTTCTGAAAGACAACCAGCTGTGGTTAGTAACAGAGTGGACTGGACCTCCTTCATAAAGACAGCCAGCTGTGGTTAGTAACAGAGTGGACTGGACCTCCTTCAGAAAGACAACCAGCTGTGGTTAGTAACAGAGTGGACTGAACCTCCTTCAGAAAGACAAGCAGCTGTGGTTAGTAACAGAGTGGACTGGACCTCCTTCATAAAGACAGCCAGCTGTGGTTAGTAACAGAGTGGACTGGACCTCCTTCAGAAAGACAACAAGCTGTGGTTAGTAACAGAGTGGACTGGACCTCCTTCAGAAAGACAACCAGCTGTGGTTAGTAACAGAGTGGACTGGACCTCCTTCAGAAAGACAACCAGCTGTGGTTAGTAACAGAGTGGACTGGACCTCCTTCTGAAAGACAACCAGCTGTGGTTAGTAACAGAGTGGACTGGACCTCCTTTAGAAAGACAGCCAGCTGTGTTTAGTAACAGAGTGGACTGAGCCTCCTTCAGAAAGACAACCAGCTGTGGTTAGTAACAGAGTGGACTAGACCTCCTTCAGAAAGACAACCAGCTGTGGTTAGTAACAGAGTGGACTGGACCTCCTTCAGAAAGACAACCAGCTGTGGTTAGTAACAGAGTGGACTGGACCTCCTTCATAAAGACAGCCAGCTGTGGTTAGTAACAGAGTGGACTAGACCTCCTTCAGAAAGACAACCAGCTGTGGTTAGTAACAGAGTGGACTGGACCTCCTTCTGATAGACAACCAGCTGTGGTTAGTAACAGAGTGGACTGGACCTCCTTCAGAAAGACAACCAGCTGTGGTTAGTAACAGAGTGGACTGGATCTCCTTCAGAAAGACAACCAGCTGTGGTTAGTAACAGAGTGGACTGGACCTCCTTCAGAAAGACAACCAGCTGTGGTTAGTAACAGAGTGGACTGGACCTCCTTCAGAAAGACAGCCAGCTGTGGTTAGTAACAGAGTGGACTGGACCTCCTTTAGAAAGACAACCAGCTGTGGTTAGTAACAGAGTGGACTGGACCTCCTTCAGAAAGACAACCAGCTGTGGTTAGTAACAGAGTGGACTGGACCTCCTTCAGAAAGACAGCCAGCTGTGGTTAGTAACAGAGTGGACTGGACCTCCTTCAGAAAGACAACCAGCTGTGGTTAGTAACAGAGTGGACTGAGCCTCCTTCAGAAAGACAGCCAGCTGTGGTTAGTAACAGAGTGGACTGGACCTCCTTTAGAAAGACAGCCAGCTGTGGTTAGTAACAGAGTGGACTGGACCTCCTTCAGAAAGACAGCCAGCTGTGGTTAGTAACAGAGTGGACTGGACCTCCTTTAGAAAGACAGCCAGCTGTGGTTAGTAACAGAGTGGACTGGACCTCCTTCAGAAAGACAGCCAGCTGTGGTTAGTAACAGAGTGGACTGGACCTCCTTTAGAAAGACAGCCAGCTGTGGTTAGTAACAGAGTGGACTGAGCCTCCTTCAGAAAGACAGCCAGCTGTGGTTAGTAACAGAGTGGACTGGACCTCCTTTAGAAAGACAGCCAGCTGTGGTTAGTAACAGAGTGGACTGAGCCTCCTTCAGAAAGACAGCCAGCTGTGGTTAGTAACAGAGTGGACTGGACCTCCTTTAGAAAGACAGCCAGCTGTGGTTAGTAACAGAGTGAACTGAGCCTCCTTCAGAAAGACAGCCAGCTGTGGTTAGTAACAGAGTGGACTGAGCCTCCTTCAGAAAGACAGCCAGCTGTGGTTAGTAACAGAGTGGACTGGACCTCCTTCAGAAAGACAGCCAGCTGTGGTTAGTAACAGAGTGGACTGGACCTCCTTTAGAAAGACAGCCAGCTGTGGTTAATAACAGAGTGGACTATACCTCCTTCAGAAAGACAACCAGCTGTGGTTAGTAACAGAGTGGACTGGACCTCCTTTAGAAAGACAGCCAGCTGTGGTTAGTAACAGAGTGGACTGGACCTCCTTCAGAAAGACAACCAGCTGTGGTTAGTAACAGAGTGGACTGGACCTCCTTCAGAAAGACAACCAGCTGTGGTTAGTAACAGAGTGGACTGGACCTCCTTCTGAAAGACAACCAGCTGTGGTTAGTAACAGAGTGGACTGGACCTCCTTTAGAAAGACAGCCAGCTGTGTTTAGTAACAGAGTGGACTGAGCCTCCTTCAGAAAGACAACCAGCTGTGGTTAGTAACAGAGTGGACTAGACCTCCTTCAGAAAGACAACCAGCTGTGGTTAGTAACAGAGTGGACTGGACCTCCTTCAGAAAGACAACCAGCTGTGGTTAGTAACAGAGTGGACTGGACCTCCTTCATAAAGACAGCCAGCTGTGGTTAGTAACAGAGTGGACTAGACCTCCTTCAGAAAGACAACCAGCTGTGGTTAGTAACAGAGTGGACTGGACCTCCTTCTGATAGACAACCAGCTGTGGTTAGTAACAGAGTGGACTGGACCTCCTTCAGAAAGACAACCAGCTGTGGTTAGTAACAGAGTGGACTGGATCTCCTTCAGAAAGACAACCAGCTGTGGTTAGTAACAGAGTGGACTGGACCTCCTTCAGAAAGACAACCAGCTGTGGTTAGTAACAGAGTGGACTGGACCTCCTTCAGAAAGACAGCCAGCTGTGGTTAGTAACAGAGTGGACTGGACCTCCTTTAGAAAGACAACCAGCTGTGGTTAGTAACAGAGTGGACTGGACCTCCTTCAGAAAGACAACCAGCTGTGGTTAGTAACAGAGTGGACTGGACCTCCTTCAGAAAGACAGCCAGCTGTGGTTAGTAACAGAGTGGACTGGACCTCCTTCAGAAAGACAACCAGCTGTGGTTAGTAACAGAGTGGACTGAGCCTCCTTCAGAAAGACAACCAGCTGTGGTTAGTAACAGAGTGGACTAGACCTCCTTCAGAAAGACAACCAGCTGTGGTTAGTAACAGAGTGGACTGGACCTCCTTCAGAAAGACAACCAGCTGTGGTTAGTAACAGAGTGGACTGGACCTCCTTCATAAAGACAGCCAGCTGTGGTTAGTAACAGAGTGGACTAGACCTCCTTCAGAAAGACAACCAGCTGTGGTTAGTAACAGAGTGGACTGGACCTCCTTCTGATAGACAACCAGCTGTGGTTAGTAACAGAGTGGACTGGACCTCCTTCAGAAAGACAACCAGCTGTGGTTAGTAACAGAGTGGACTGGATCTCCTTCAGAAAGACAACCAGCTGTGGTTAGTAACAGAGTGGACTGGACCTCCTTCAGAAAGACAACCAGCTGTGGTTAGTAACAGAGTGGACTGGACCTCCTTCAGAAAGACAGCCAGCTGTGGTTAGTAACAGAGTGGACTGGACCTCCTTTAGAAAGAAAACCAGCTGTGGTTAGTAACAGAGTGGACTGGACCTCCTTCAGAAAGACAACCAGCTGTGGTTAGTAACAGAGTGGACTGGACCTCCTTCAGAAAGACAGCCAGCTGTGGTTAGTAACAGAGTGGACTGGACCTCCTTCAGAAAGACAACCAGCTGTGGTTAGTAACAGAGTGGACTGGACCTCCTTCAGAAAGACAACCAGCTGTGGTTAGTAACAGAGTGGACTGGACCTCCTTCAGAAAGACAACCAGCTGTGGTTAGTAACAGAGTGGACTGGACCTCCTTCAGAAAGACAGCCAGCTGTGGTTAGTAACAGAGTGGACTGGACCTCCTTCAGAAAGACAACCAGCTGTGGTTAGTAACAGAGTGGACTGGACCTCCTTTAGAAAGACAACCAGCTGTGGTTAGTAACAGAGTGGACTGAGCCTCCTTCAGAAAGACAGCCAGCTGTGGTTAGTAACAGAGTGGACTGGACCTCCTTTAGAAAGACAGCCAGCTGTGGTTAGTAACAGAGTGGACTGAGCCTCCTTCAGAAAGCGAGCCAGCTGTGGTTAGTAACAGAGTGGACTGGACCTCCTTTAGAAAGACAGCCAGCTGTGGTTAGTAACAGAGTGGACTGAGCCTCCTTCAGAAAGACAGCCAGCTGTGGTTAGTAACAGAGTGGACTGAGCCTCCTTCAGAAAGACAGCCAGCTGTGGTTAGTAACAGAGTGGACTGGACCTCCTTCAGAAAGACAGCCAGCTGTGGTTAGTAACAGAGTGGACTGGACCTCCTTTAGAAAGACAGCCAGCTGTGGTTAATAACAGAGTGGACTGGACCTCCTTCAGAAAGACAGCCAGCTGTGGTTAGTAACAGAGTGGACTAGACCTCCTTCAGAAAGACAGCCAGCTGTGGTTAGTAACAGAGTGGACTAGACCTCCTTCAGAAAGACAACCAGCTGTGGTTAGTAACAGAGTGGACCTGTCCTCCTTCAGAAAGACAGGCAGCTGTGGTTAGTAACAGAGTGGACTGGACCTCCTGCGATTGGAACGAGCTGCAAAAACACTCATACTGGACAGTTTTATCTCCATCTCTTCATTCAAGACTCAATCATGGACACTCTTACTGACAGTTGCGGCTGCTTCACGTGATGTATTGTTGGCTCCACCTTCTTGCCCTTTGTGCTGTTATCTTTGCCCAAATAGTGTTTGTACCATGTTTTGTGCTGCTACCACCTATTGCCCTCAGAACATTCTCAATACGTTGGAACATGGACTCTACAAGGTGTCAGAAGCGTTCCACATGGATGCTGGCCCATGTTCAAATCAAATCAAGTGTATTTACAAGGCCCTTCTTAAATCAGCTGATGTCACAAAGTTCTGTACAGAAACCCAGCCTTAAACCTCAAACAGCAAGCAATGCAGATGTAGAAGCACGATGGCTAGGAAAAACTCCCCAGAAAGGCTGGAATCTAGAGAGGAACCAGGCTATGAGGCGTGGCCAGTCCTCTTCTGAGTTCAATGCTTCCCACAGTTGTGTCAAGTTAGCTGGATGTCCTTTGGGTGGTGGATCATTCTTGATACACACAGGAACCTGTTGAGTGTGAAAAGCAGCAGCTGACACATTCAAACCGGTGCGCCTGGCATCTACCACCATACACTGTTAAAAGGCACTTAAATATTATGATTATGTCTCGCCCGTTCACCCTCTGAATGGCACACATACACAATCCATGTCTCAATGGTCTCAAGGCTTAAAAATCATTATTTGACTTGTCTCATCCATTTCATCTACACTAATTGAAGTGGATTTAACAAGTGACATCAATAAGGGATCATAGCTTTCACACACACACACACACACACACACACACACACACACACACACACACACACACACACACTGAGACACCGTACAGGCCAACATGTAACACAATAGACTATCAGGCTGGTCACAGGAAGAGCCGTCTGCAGTAATGCCATCTACAGTAATGTGTCCCAAGTCTACATTCATCCAATTACTGCCAAGTGAAACTATGACATCAGGTTTCAGGACACTGTATGTCAACAACAGCAGCAGGTGAAGAATGACCTGATGGTTTATGTCTGATATTTAGAAAGGTATGTATCATACAGCTGACCTGTGTCTGGGAGTGGGGCAGTAGACAGACAGACATACCAACAGACCGGGAGGTACGGTGCACCACTGAGAGTGAGGCGGTAGACAGACAAACAGACGCACAGACAGACATATTGACTGACTGACATATTGACTGACAAACATACTAACAGACCGGGAGGTACGGTGCACCACTGAGAGTGAGGCGGTAGACAGACTGTCTGTCAGTCAATATGTCTGTCTTACTGACTGACAGACATACTGACTGACTGACTTCCCGGGAGGTACGGTGCACCACTGAGAGTGAGGCAGTAGACAGACAGACAGACAGAATACAGAAACCTTTAACCAGGGTCCGTACGGTCCACAGTGGTACAGAATACAGGTACCTTTAACCAGGGCCCGTACGGTCCACAGTGGTACAGAATACAGGTACCTTTAACCAGGGCCCGTACGGTCCACAGTGGTACAGAATACAGGTACCTTTAACCAGGGCCCGTACGGTCCACAGTGGTACAGAATACAGGTACCTTTAACCAGGGCCCGTACGGTCCACAGTGGTACAGAATACAGGTACCTTTAACCAGGGTCCGTACGGTCCACAGTGGTACAGAATACAGGTACCTTTAACCAGGGCCCGTACGGTCCACAGTGGTACAGAATACAGGTACCTTTAACCAGGGTCCGTACGGTCCACAGTGGTACAGAATACAGATACCTTTAACCAGGGTCCGTACGGTCCACAGTGGGACAGAATACAGGTACCTTTAACCAGGGTCCGTACGGTCCACAGTGGTACAGAATACAGGTACCTTTAACCAGGGTCCGTACGGTCCACAGTGGGACAGAATACAGGTACCTTTAACCAGGGCCCGTACGGTCCACAGTGGTACAGAATAGAGGTACCTTTAACCAGGGCCCGTACGGTACACAGTGGTACAGAACACAGGTAGGTTTAACCAGGGTACGTACGGTCCACAGTGGTACAGAATACAGGTGCTTTAACCAGGGTCCGTACGGTCCACAGTGGTACAGAATACAGGTACCTTTAACCAGGGCCCGTACGGTCCACAGTGGTACAGAATACAGGTACCTTTAACCAGGGCCCGTACGGTCCACAGTGGTACAGAATACAGGTACCTTTAACCAGGGCCCGTACGGTCCACAGTGGTACAGAATACAGGTACCTTTAACCAGGGTCCGTACGGTCCACAGTGGTACGGAATATAGGTACCTTTAACCAGGGTCCGTACAGTCCACAGTGGTACAGAATAGAGGTACCTTTAACCAGGGCCCGTATGGTCCACAGTGGAACAGAATACAGGTACCTTTAACCAGGGCCCGTACGGTCCACAGTGGTACAGAATACAGGTACTTTTAACCAGGGCCCGTACGGTCCACAGTGGTACAGAATACAATGGGTACAGTGTGTGTATCTCATGGATACCTACCTCTGTGTAAACACACTTACCTCGTCCTCACACTGCATTTAAATGACTCTGTCGAGCCCACTTGGACAGGAACAAATCCTCTCAAGGTAAAAGTGTTGGTATCCGGTGGTGATGGTGAAGATGATAGGGGCGTTGTCTTGAAGACTAAATTGGTGCCATTATACTCTGTCAGCCAGTCTGCTGGGCCAAAACACAGGAAATGGGCTAAGACCATAACATTAGAGTACAGAAAATGAGAAGAGAAATCAATTACTTTGTTCTGGACGTTATTTACAAAACGTAGGTGCCAACCCAGCCTATTAGATAGTTTAGTTAGTACCCAAATAATGATACCCCGCTGTTGTCTATATAAACATCTCCTTGAAAAACAAAGATTCTATGGGGAACAAAGGGACATAATCTTGTGATAATGGATTGTGGAATGCCATGAAAATAAAGTGTTGTAGGACTATGGTCTTTGAGGGGTGGTTTCTGGGACACAGATTACATTTAGTCCTGAACTAAACAAAAGCACTTTCAATGGGGTGGCAAGTAGCCTAGTGGTTAGAGCGTTGGGCTAGTAACCAGCAGGTAGCCTAGTGGTTAGAGCGTTGGGCTAGTAACCAGCAGGTAGCCTAGTGGTTAGAGCATTGGGCTAGTAACCAGCAGGTAGCCTAGTGGTTAGAGCATTGGGCTAGTAACCAGCAGGTAGCCTAGTGGTTAGAGCATTGGGCTAGTAACCAGCAGGTAGCCTAGTGGTTAGAGCATTGGGCTAGTAACCAGCAGGTAGCCTAGTGGTTAGAGCATTGGGCTAGTAACCAGCAGGTAGCCTAGTGGTTAGAGCATTGGGCTAGTAACCAGCAGGTAGCCTAGTGGTTAGAGCGTTGGGCTAGTAACCAGCAGGTAGCCTAGTGGTTAGAGCGTTGGGCTAGTAACCAGCAGGTAGCCTAGTGGTTAGAGCGTTGGGACTAGTAACCAGCAGGTAGCCTAGTGGTTAGAGCGTTGGGCTAGTAACCAGCAGGTAGCCTAGTGGTTAGAGCGTTGGGCTAGTAACCAGCAGGTAGCCTAGTGGTTAGAGCGTTGGGCTAGTAACCAGCAGGTAGCCTAGTGGTTAGAGCGTTGGGCTAGTAACCAGCAGGTAGCCTAGTGGTTAGAGCATTGGGCTAGTAACCAGCAGGTAGCCTAGTGGTTAGAGGTTTGGACTAGTAACCAGCAGGTAGCCTAGTGGTTAGAGCGTTGGACTAGTAACCAGCAGGGAGCCTAGTGGTTAGAACGTTGGACTAGTAACCAGCAGGTAGCCTAGTGGTTAGAGTGTTGGACTAGTAACCAGCAGGTAGCCTAGTGGTTAGAGCGTTGGACTAGTAACCAGCAGGTAGCCTAGTGGTTAGAGCGTTGGGACTAGTAACCAGCAGGTAGCCTAGTGGTTAGAGGTTTGGACTAGTAACCAGCAGGTAGCCTAGTGGTTAGAGGTTTGGACTAGTAACCAGCAGGTAGCCTAGTGGTTAGAGGTTTGGACTAGTAACCAGCAGGTAGCCTAGTGGTTAGAGGTTTGGACTAGTAACCAGCAGGTAGCCTAGTGGTTAGAGGTTTGGACTAGTAACCAGCAGGTAGCCTAGTGGTTAGAGCGTTGGGACTAGTAACCAGCAGGTAGCCTAGTGGTTAGAGGTTTGGACTAGTAACCAGCAGGTAGCCTAGTGGTTAGAAGTTTGGACTAGTAACCAGCAGGTAGCCTAGTGGTTAGAGTGTTGGACTAGTAACCAGCAGGTAGCCTAGTGGTTAGAGGTTTGGACTAGTAACCAGCAGGTAGCCTAGTGGTTAGAGCGTTGGACTAGTAACCAGCAGGTAGCCTAGTGGTTAGAGCGTTGGACTAGTAACCAGCAGGTAGCCTAGTGGTTAGAGCGTTGGACTAGTAACCAGCAGGTAGCCTAGTGGTTAGAGCGTTGGACTAGTAACCAGCAGGTAGCCTAGTGGTTAGAGCGTTGGGACTAGTAACCAGCAGGTAGCCTAGTGGTTAGAGGTTTGGACTAGTAACCAGCAGGTAGCCTAGTGGTTAGAGCGTTGGACTAGTAACCAGCAGGTAGCCTAGTGGTTAGAGCGTTGGACTAGTAACCAGCAGGTAGCCTAGTGGTTAGAGCGTTGGACTAGTAACCAGCAGGTAGCCTAGTGGTTAGAGCGTTGGACTAGTAACCAGCAGGTAGCCTAGTGGTTAGAGCGTTGGGACTAGTAACCAGCAGGTAGCCTAGTGGTTAGAGTGTTGGGACTAGTAACCAGCAGGTAGCCTAGTGGTTAGAGCATTGGGACTAGTAACCGAAAGGTTGCAAGATTGAATCCCCGAGCTGACAAGGTACAATTCCGTCGTTCCGCCCCTGAAGAAGACAGCTAACCCACTGTTCCTAGGCTGTCATTGAAAATAAGAATTTGTTCTTAAGTGATGTGCCTAGTCTAGGACTAGGCTGAATCTGTGCCACTTAAATGTTTACGGATGGCTATGAGATATGACTTGACTTTTTACTACTCTATAGGCCATCTATAATATCTCACTATATTATACATTTAACAGGTAAAGTTTGAAGAGGACTTTTCAATGCTTCAAAGATGGTTGGACCTGAATAAAGATGATGATTTATGCATTCATATCCAGAAAACCCATTAACTGAATACACTAGGCTAAGGATGCATCCCACATGACACCCTGGTCCCTATTTAGCGCACTAATGGTTACAAAGTAGTGCACTAAATAGGGAATAGGGTGCCATAACTGCACTTTGTGATACTGAACAACTAATAACATGTTTACATTTTTGAACATTAGGTTTCATATTGTTGTTGACAACAGACGGTCTTCTGGGGCGATAATGAGCTAGAGGGTAATGAGCTGGAGCTCTGGAGCTCTGGAGCTCTGGAGAGGGAGAGAGGCAAGGCTTCATTATCATACATGAACAAAAATCTAATAGGAAATCTTAGCTGCCATTCAGTTTAGTGTTGATTTAAGGTCAAAATTTGGGTTATGTCCCAAATAGATCCATATCCTCTACATAGGGCACTACTTTTGAGCTGAGCCCTGTCAAAAGTAGTGCACTATGTAGGGAATAGGGTGCCATTTTGGATGTAACCATGGTTTCAATGGAACACACTCCATGTTGTCATTGAATGAACACAATATTGGCCTGAGGAAGATAAAAGCAAAGATAACTTTGCTTTTAAATTACTTTGGGTTACCAAATCATTGCAATATATGCACCCCTCAGGACATTCTTCATAGGGATTGTTGGTAATGATGCTGTAGAAAGCCTACTGCTTGCTAAAGAAGAGTGGAAATGGGGTTTCTATTGAAGGTAATGTGTGATTATATATCCTATACAAAAATGAAGATTTTACAACAAGGCTTTCTCTAGCAACACAGTGTGGTACCGTATAATTATATATGTAGATCTCTGTAAGAAAACATGCCATAGGAGGATGTCAGGAATCAAGCCAGAGAGATTGAAGCCAGACGTACATGGTGTTCCCACGTACGTCTTTGAATTGCTATTCTAGAGAATCACATCCTTGATCTGCTGTCAAGTACATGAAGAGGAGTGTACTCCCCCCCCCCCTCCAACCCCCAACCCCCATATCACAGAGGGTTGCTTCTTCACAGACTTGTAAGATGTGAAAATGGAGTCGAGTGGGTCAAGAGACTCACATAGGAGTGGGGACAGAGTTATACTCTCATAGCTGTATGGTATGTTTCCACTTGTTTGTTAATAAGCGTTTGTAATGTATCAAAAGAATACTGGGCTAACGTTTTGTATTCTGGCCAATAAAGATCCCTGGGAAGGTTGCTGCAGTATTTCACAGTCCAATAGGCATTGTGGTCCATTGAAAATAAGCCAAACGGTTCAGAACTTGGTAAGGCCTGGCTAACGTCTATGTGTCTTCTCAGATGCAAACATCCACATGAGTTGTGCTACAGTACTACTTCATCCAATGTTCATGTTACAGTCTTGTGAGATGAGCAACAAGGACAATATATCTGCTAGGCAGGAAGCACTGAAGGAAGAGGATCTCTGCTAGGCAGGAAGCACTGAAGGAAGAGGATCTCTGCTAGGCAGGAAGCACAGAAGGAAGAGGATCTCTGCTAGGCAGGAAGCACTGAAGGAAGAGGATCTCTGCTAGGCAGGAAGCACTGAAGGAAGAGGATCTCTGCTAGGCAGGAAGCACTGAAGGAAGAGGATCTCTGCTAGGCAGGAAGCACTGAAGGAAGAGGATCTCTGCTAGGCAGAAAGCACTGAAGGAAGAGGATCTCTGCTAGGCAGGAAGCACAGAAGGAAGAGGATCTCTGCTAGGCAGGAAGCACTGAAGGAAGAGGATCTCTGCTAGGCAGGAAGCACTGAAGGAAGAGGATCTCTGCTAGGCAGGAAGCACTGAAGGAAGAGGATCTCTGCTGGTTAGGAAGCACTGAAGGAAGAGGATCTCTGCTAGGCAGGAAGCACTGAAGGAAGAGGATCTCTGCTAGGCAGGAAGCACTGAAGGAAGAGGATCTCTGCTAGGCAGGAAGCACTGAAGGAAGAGGATCTCTGCTAGGCAGGAAGCACTGAAGGAAGAGGATCTCTGCTAGGCAGGAAGCACTGAAGGAAGAGGATCTCTGCTGGTTAGGAAGCACTGAAGGAAGAGGATCTCTGCTAGGCAGGAAGCACTGAAGGAAGAGGATCTCTGCTAGGCAGGAAGCACTGAAGGAAGAGGATCTCTGCTAGGCAGGAAGCACTGAAGGAAGAGGATCTCTGCTAGGCAGGAAGCACTGAAGGAAGAGGATCTCTGCTAGGCAGGAAGCACTGAAGGAAGAGGATCTCTGCTAGGCAGGAAGCACTGAAGGAAGAGGATCTCTGCTAGGCAGGAAGCACTGAAGGAAGAGGATCTCTGCTAGGCAGGAAGCACTGAAGGAAGAGGATCTCTGCTAGGCAGGAAGCACTGAAGGAAGAGGACTCTGCTAGGCAGGAAGCACTGAAGGAAGAGGATCTCTGCTAGGCAGGAAGCACTGAAGGAAGAGGATCTCTGCTAGGCAGGAAGCACTGAAGGAAGAGGATCTCTGCTAGGCAGGAAGCACTGAAGGAAGAGGATCTCTGCTAGGCAGGAAGCACTGAAGGAAGAGGATCTCTGCTAGGCAGGAAGCACTGAAGGAAGAGGATCTCTGCTAGGCAGGAAGCACTGAAGGAAGAGGATCTCTGCTAGGCAGGAAGCACTGAAGGAAGAGGATCTCTGCTAGGCAGGAAGCACTGAAGGAAGAGGATCTCTGCTAGGCAGGAAGCACTGAAGGAAGAGGATCTCTGCTAGGCAGGAAGCACTGAAGGAAGAGGATCTCTGCTAGGCAGGAAGCACTGAAGGAAGAGGATCTCTGCTAGGCAGGAAGCACTGAAGGAAGAGGATCTCTGCTAGGCAGGAAGCACAGAAGGAAGAAGATCTATACTAGGCAGGAAGCACAGAAGGAAGAGGATCTCTGCTAGGCAGGAAGCACTGAAGGAAGAGGATCTCTGCTGGTTAGGAAGCACAGAAGGAAGAGGATCTCTGCTAGGCAGGAAGCACAGAAGGAAGAGGATCTCTGCTAGGCAGGAAGCACAGAAGGAAGAAGATCTATACTAGGCAGGAAGAACAGAAGGAAGAGGATCTCTGCTAGGCAGGAAGCACTGAAGGAAGAGGATCTCTGCTGGTTAGGAAGAACAGAAGGAAGAGGATCTCTGCTGGTTAGGAAGCACTGAAGGAAGAGGATCTCTGCTAGGCAGGAAGCACTGAAGGAAGAGGATCTCTGCTAGGCAGGAAGCACTGAAGGAAGAGGATCTCTGCTAGGCAGGAAGCACAGAAGGAAGAAGATCTATACTAGGCAGGAAGCACTGAAGGAAGAGGATCTCTGCTAGGCAGGAAGCACTGAAGGAAGAGGATCTCTGCTGGTTAGGAAGAACAGAAGGAAGAGGATCTCTGCTGGTTAGGAAGCACTGAAGGAAGAGGATCTCTGCTAGGCAGGAAGCACTGAAGGAAGAGGATCTCTGCTAGGCAGGAAGCACTGAAGGAAGAGGATCTCTGCTAGGCAGGAAGCACAGAAGGAAGAAGATCTATACTAGGCAGGAAGCACTGAAGGAAGAGGATCTCTGCTAGGCAGTAAGCACTGAAGGAAGAGAATCTCTGCTGGTTAGGAAGCACAGAAGGAAGAGGATCTCTGCTAGGCAGGAAGCACTGAAGGAAGAATATCTCTGCTAGGCAGGAAGCACTGATGATAAGCTTTACAAAGTGCTCTGTCATAATGTGGTAACTAGTGGTGGGGTTAGAGGGTCTGTTGACAGGATAAAGAGAAGCATAGCAGCTAAATATAAGCTCTCTAGAGGGAACCAAGCTGTCACCGAGATCTCTATGATCTAACTGTTCGCTGCTTACATTACAACCACTTTGGAAATGTATTAGAATGATACGTTTGTACGTGTGTCTCTTTCCAATGGGGGTTACAATACAACATCTCTTTGATCAGTGAAACCAGGAAGAGGGATTCTCTAGTGACACAACCCTATTTAAAAGTCATTGATCACAATTAAGCAGGCAAGGCTACCAAGGTTCCACTGGGAGATGAGTGAGATCTCTGTGAGCACAGAAGGGCAGAAGCCACCTTTTGATAACAGTCTTGTGCTGAATGAATTGGTTGTGAATGTTTAGTCGTGCTTAGGTATTCGGAGGAGGAGACGTACTAAAGACTTTTTCTCTGAGGGTGTACTATCTGTGCACTTTCCTTGTGACAAACAAAGACGTCTTTGATTGAAAGAGATGATGACATCGACAAAGGTAGGGGAGAATGGGGTAAGTTGAGCCACCCTTGTTTCAAATCAAATCAAATGGTATGGTCACATGAGCCAAATACAACCTTACAGTGAAATGCTTACTTTACAAGCCCTTAACCAACAATGCATTTAAGAAAATTAAAAAAAATACAAAGAAAAAAAAATATGGTTGAGCCAATGGTTGAACAATGGTTGAGCCAATGGTTGAACAATGGTTGAGCCAATGGTTGAACAATGGTTGAGCCAATGGCAAGTTGAGCAAATGGAAGTGTTTCATTACCAGGCGTCAGGCAAGGCATAATCGCTGGGATATGAGGTAACAACAGGGTCTGGTCTATGTTAAACGTGTTTTAAAAAGTACAAAGTGTTTGTAAGGTGCTAAGCCTGTGTTAAAAGATGCTTAAAAGTATTAATATATAAAAAGTGAATTGATTCTATTGATTTGTGTTGGGCCAACAAGGTAGTGGTAATATTTCATTCAGTACAGAAATGTGTAGGTGGCTAAACTTACCCTGTCCCGCGACTCAACTTACCCCATACCCAGGGTAAGTTGTGCAAAGAGACCACTAACCCATGTTTATCATTTTAAAAGGCTAATTGATCATTAGAAAACCCTTTTGCAATTATGTTAGCACCGCTGAAAACTGTGGTCCTGATTAAAGAAGCAATACAACTGGCCTTCTTTAGACTAGTTGAGTATCTGGAGCATCAGCATTTGTGGGTTCGATTACAGGCTCAAAATGGCCAGAAACAAAGATCTTTCTTCTGAAACTCATCAGTCTATTCTTGTTCTGAGAAATGAAGGCTATTCCATGTGAGAAATTGTAGATATCTTTGTTAGAAGGAAAACTATATTTCCCTTGACGGAGTGATGCTGAATGTAACAAATGGCTCAACTTATCCCACTCTCCCCTAAACGCAAGACTTAAAACTTTATAGGGATAGGGGGCAGTATTCTGAAGTTTGGATGACTGAGGTGCCCAAAGTAAACTGCCTGTTACTCAAGCCCAGGCGCTATGATATGCATATAATTGGTAGATCTGGATAGAAAACACTCTAAAGTTTCCAAAACTGTTAAAATAATGTCTGTGAGTATAACGGAACTGATATGGCAGGTGAAAACCTGAGGAAAATCCATCCAGGAAGTGGGATATTTTTGATGTTGGTACTTTTCAATTGAATGCCTATTGACTATGTAATGGGTTTAGACCCAGATTGCAGTTCCTATGGCTTCCACTAGATGTCAACAGTCTTTAGACATTGTTTCAGGCTTGTATTCTGAAAAATTAGGAAGAAGAATGAGACCATTTTGTAAGTGGACTGTAGAATGAAGAAGAGCTGGTTTGCCCGCATGCCCTTTGTTGTTCTTCCTTTATATTGAAGACGCTATTGTCCGGTTGAAATATTATCGATTATTTAGACAATAGACAACCTGAGGATTAATTATAAACATCGTTTGACATGTTTTGACAAACTTTACCAGTACTATTAGGATGTATTCGTCTGCATGTTTTGACCGCCTTTGAGTCAGTGGATTACTGAACAAAACGCGCCAACAAAACAGAGTTCTTGGGGAATAAAGAGGGACTTTATCAAACAAAACACACATTTATTGTGTAACAGGGACTCTTGTGACTGCAACCAGATGAAGATCATCAAAGGTAAGTGATTAATTTTATTGCTATTTCTGACTTTCGTGACTCCTCTACTTGGCTTGAAAATGTTTGTATGCTTTTGTAAGCGGGGTGCTGTCCTCAGATAACCGCATGGTCTGCTTTCGCCGTAAAGCCTTTTTTGAAATCTGACACAGCCGCGGGATTAACAAGAAGTTCATCTTTAAGCCGATGTATAACACTTGTATCTTTTATGAATGTTTATTATGAGTATTTCTGTATTTTGAATTTGGCGCTCTGCAATTTCACTGGATGTTGTCGAGGTGGGTCGCAAGGGGAATGCCTATCCCAGACAGGTTCATAACCTTCATCACTGCATGAAGACACAAAGGATATTGTGCTTTTGGCAAGACTAAAGGCCCTGTTGAACTAAAACATTTACCATCAGCATTATAACATCTGATGTATATTATCCTAATGACTACCTACAGTATTTGCATTCGCCCAGTCATTCTGACACAATATCAGTAAGTTGTGGTGAATCTCAATAGCTAGATTACTTATGGGGTACAGTGAACGTTAATAGGTACATGCACAAGTCACTCTGCAATCCCGGTGATATGTGGTCCTGTATGACTCAGTTGGTAGAGCAAGGCTCTTGCACCACCTGGGCTGTGGGTTCAATTCCTGGGGCCACCAATGAGTAAAATATATGCACGCATGACTGTAAGTCACTTTAGATGAAAGCGTTTTCTAAATGGCAGATAGAGTATAATAACTATCTGCTACTATGTCTAACAGGCTCAGGGGGAAATCTCTGCATGAAACATTTAATGAATCTCTTAATGTTCTTTTACCCATAAAGCCAATCAAATATTAACAGCCGAAGCCAAGCTTCCTCTCCATCCACCTGCCTGCCGGAAAATACCTTGGATAAAACTTTTCAGAAGCCAGAACCAAGGCAGGTAACAAAGAGAGAAAGAAGAATTTGCCTAACTGATTCTGAAGGAGTGCTGCACTGGAGGTGGAGAGGAAGTTCCGGAATGAAAAGAGTTTCAGGGCACATCATATCTATTGATATTCTTATTGTGTTTCTGTACCCTGTGGAATGTAGATCTCCAAAGTGTGTGTGCTTCCCAAATGGGACCCTGTTTCTTATATAGTGCACTATGGGCCCTGGTCAAAAGTAGTGCACTATATACGGAATGGGATTCCATTTTGGACACAACCTTTATTAATTTGATTCACCTCTGCAGCCTATGATGTTGCTTACGAGATACAGTGGCTTGCGAAAGCATTCACCCACTTGGTATTTTTCCTATTTTGTTGCCTTACAACCTGGAGTTAAAATAGATTTTTGGGGGGTTTGTATCATTTGATTTAGACAACATGCCTACCACTTTGAAGATGCAAAATATTTTTTGTGTGAAACAAACAGGAAATAAGACAAATAAACAGAAAACTTGAGCGTGCATAACTATTCACCCCCCAAAGTCAATACTTTGTAGAGCCACCTTTTGCAGCAATTACAGCTGCAAGTCTCTTGGGACATGTCTCTATAAACTTGGCAAATCTAGCCACTGGTATTTTTTGGGGGACTAGGCCATTCCAAGACATTTAAATGTTTCCCCTTAAACCACTCGAGTGTTGCTTCAGCAGTAGGCTTAGGGTCATTGTTACATCAAGTTAGATTAAAGAGGCATTGAGGGAGGCGGGACCTTACCTACAGTGCACCGTGATTGGTCCGTCCTGGCCAAACTGCTGGTAGGTGAATCTCCGTCCCAGTCTCAAATGTCTGGAAGACTGAAACCGGTTTCCCGCAAAGAAATTCCCTGTATTTAGTGCCATCCATCATTCCTACAATTCTGACCAGTTTCCCAGTCCCTGCCGATGAAAAACATCCCCACATCATGATGCTACCACCACCATGCTTCACTGTGGGGATGAGGTTCTCGGGTGATTAGAGGTGTTTGTTTTGCGCCAGACATAAGGTTTTCCTTGTTGGCCAAAAATCTCAATTTTAGTCTCATCAGACCAGAGTACCTACTTCCAACTGTTTGGGGAGTCTCCCACATGCCTTTTGGCGAAAACCAAACGCGTTTGCTTATTTTGTTCTTAAAGCTAAGCTTTTTTTCTGGCCACTCTTCCGTAAAGCCCAGCTCTGTGGAGTGTACGGCTTAAAGTGGTCCTATGGACAGATACTCCAATCTCCGCTGTGGAGCTTTGCAGCTCCTTCAGGGTTA
Organism: Salvelinus alpinus; assembly: GCF_045679555.1. NCBI lineage: Eukaryota > Metazoa > Chordata > Actinopteri > Salmoniformes > Salmonidae > Salvelinus > Salvelinus alpinus. The sequence goes on from NC_092088.1 coordinate 98,651,654, forward strand.
TCTTTGGTCTCTCTGTTGCCTCTCTGATTAATGCCCTCCTTGCCTGTCAGTTTGGTGGGCGGCCCTCTCTTGGCAGGTTTGTTGTGATGCCATTTTCTTTCTATTTTTTTAATAATGGATTTAATGGTGCTCCGTGGGATGTTATAAGTTTCGGATATTTTTTTTATAACCATTCCCTGATCTGTACTACTCCACAACTTTGTTCCTGACCTGTTTGGAGAGCTCCTTGGTCTTCATGGTGCCCCTTGCTTTGTGGTGTTGCAGATTCTGGGGCCTTTCAGAACAGCGTGTGTGTGTGTGTGTATCTTGCTTACTCTGGAGTCAGGAGTTAATTACTCTCCAAATACACTCAGCATGGAATATTGATGAGCTATTTATCTTCGGTGAGACACACGCTGAATATGATCATATGATTTGCTGTTTAGCTGAGGTAGTCAGTCAGACAGGGCTCTGTGTTTAGTTAGGGTATACAGTCAGTCAGTCAGTCAGGGCTTTGTGTTTAGCTGAGGTAGACAGTCAGTCGGGGCTCTGTGTTTAGCTGAGGTAGACAGTCAGTCAGTCAGGGCTCTGTGTTTAGCTGTGGTAGACAGTCAGTCAGTCAGGGCTCTGTGTTTAGCAGAGGTAGACAGTCAGTCAGGGCTCTGTGTTTAGCTGAGGTAGACAGTCAGTCAGTCAGGGCTCTGTGTTTAGCTGTGGTAGACAGTCAGTCAGTCAGGGCTCTGTGTTTAGCTGAGGTAGACAGTCAGTCACTCAGGGCTCTGTGTTTAGCTGAGGTAGACAGTCAGTCAGGGCTCTGTGTTTAGCTGAGGTAGACAGTCAGTCAGGGCTCTGTGTTTAGCTGAGGTAGACAGTCAGTCAGGGCTCTGTGTTTAGCTGAGGTAGACAGTCAGTCAGTCAGGGCTCTGTGTTTAGCTGAGGTAGACAGTCAGTCGGGGCTGTGCTCGGTCAGGGCCTACTGCATTATATAAATGTTCACCTCTGAGTCATAGCGATTGATTCCCTGCTTCTCCAGTCATTATACAGTATGTTAGCTAGCTTACTTTGCCCAACACATTCACTGCTCGTTGAATAGAAACCATCAGAAAAAAACTATTGAGAAACTCACATTTAACTCATCGTTTCTTTCAACACAAAGCGGAAGTTATCCAATGAGGGACTTATCTTCTACTCCAGTCTGTCTTTTTAAGTCAGACCAGCTCGGACCAGCACGGACCAGTTCATAACTATTGTTATTTTCCTATTTTCACCAAACTAGGCGTAGGCCTGCTGTGAGACTGAGACCTATTGACAAACATACTATATATTCTGAAGACGCTGTTGTCAAATCAACCACTCTAAAGCTATTTAATTTGTTTCTAAGCAATATGCAAGTTACTATTGAGGGAATGATTATGGAAGTTACTATTGAGGGAATGATTATGGAAGTGTTCTATTGGGGGAATGATTATGGAAGTGTTCTATTGGGGGAATGATTATGGAAGTGTTCTATTGGGGGAATGATTATGGAAGTGTTCTATTGGGGGAATGATTATGGAAGTGTTCTATTGGGGGAATGATTATGGAAGTGTTCTATTGGGGGAATGATTATGGAAGTGTTCTATTGGGGGAATGATTATGGAAGTGTTCTATTGGGGGAATGATTATGGAAGTGTTCTATTGGGGGAATGATTATGGAAGTGTTCTATTGGGGGAATGATTATGGAAGTGTTCTATTGAGGGAATGATTATGGAAGTTACTATTGAGGGAATGATTATGGAAGTGTTCTATTGGGGGAATGATTATGGAAGTGTTCTATTGGGGGAATGATTATGGAAGTGTTCTATTGGGGGAATGATTATGGAAGTGTTCTATTGGGGGAATGATTATGGAAGTGTACTATTGGGGGAATGATTATGGAAGTTACTATTGGGGGAATGATTATGGAAGTGTTCTATTGGGGGAATGATTATGGAAGTGTTCTATTGGGGGAATGATTATGGAAGTTACTATTGGGGGAATGATTATGGAAGTGTACTATTGGAGGAATGATTATGGAAGTGTTCTATTGGGGGAATGATTATGGAAGTGTACTATTGGGGGAATGATTATGGAAGTGTTCTATTGAGGGAATGATTATGGAAGTGTTCTATTGGGGGAATGATTATGGAAGTGTACTATTGGGGGAATGATTATGGAAGTGTTCTATTGGGGGAATGATTATGGAAGTGTACTATTGGGGGAATGATTATGGAAGTGTACTATTGAGGGAATGATTATGGAAGTGTTCTATTGGGGGAATGATTATGGAAGTGTTCTATTGGGGGAATGATTATGGAAGTGTACTATTGAGGGAATGATTATGGAAGTGTACTATTGGGGGAATGATTATGGAAGTGTTCTATTGGGGGAATGATTATGGAAGTGTACTATTGGGGGAATGATTATGGAAGTGTTCTATTGGGGGAATGATTATGGAAGTGTACTATTGGGGGAATGATTATGGAAGTGTTCTATTGGGGGAATGATAATGGAAGTGTTCTATTGGGGGAATGATTATGGAAGTGTTCTATTGGGGGAATGATTATGGAAGTGTACTGTCATGACGTTGGCCTGAGGGGGGAGGTTTATGACCCACATGAATACCTTTCGCCTTTTTCCTCTCTCTACTCTACCGACGTGACTATTGAAAATCCCTTTGTTAACATTGAGAGAGAGTCTGGTGACATCAAAAGATGGGAAACGGAACCATATTTCGGTAATCCAACCAGTTGAAAATATGAGTTGGTACTAAATTAATATGATAACAGTTCAGTTGGCATCTGAGACATGATTACTGATGATAGGATGACATAAACTGTATCTTAGAAAGTCTACACATTATAGTTATCGGATTCACATGGAATTGTTGTGCAATTCAAATGTTTAAATATGAAACTATTTGTGAAAAGATTAAATGTAATTTAGCTTCTTAATGAGAGAACGGCTTGTCATAGAGTAAACTCTGCCAACTCAGAGGCCCCGCCCATGTGAACAGACAGTGGTTGTAAACTATGAAAGACGGCCCTCTCTCCCAATCCTACGTAAGCCCCTTGACAAAAATGTAAATTCCTGTTCCAAGGACGTGAGGACCTACCATCCCTACGTTGAAAGGACAAAGACCACCTACAGAACTAAGCCAACCTCAGCAAGAACCTAACAAAATTTGCATCGAATTTCAATGTGAAGGTGACGACCTACACGCCGGAAGGATGAATTTCGACTATACCAGCCAGAATATAGCATGAGCTTAAAAGTATGGCAAATTGGTATGAACTTTGAACTCTTATTCACTCCAGAAGTGATACCTCCTAGCCGTTGAGTTAGCAGCAGTCGCTGTAAACGTGGGCTAGGAAAGGACGGACGACGTATCCAGTCTAGCACACACAACGATACAACAAAGTATACATTCTACCACCAGACATTCTTCAAAGGACAACCCGGCCTACCATCTACGACCAATCTACCGAAGCGCAGCTCAGAGTAAATATTTATTGCATTTTCCTTTTTCAAATGGGCGGTTATTTAGAATGCATAAGATTCTGTATTTACGATAGCATAGCTTCTCCCTTTGATACTCAGTCTTCCTGCTCTTTCACTCAAACCCAACCCACTCTCTGTGTGGTCCCGTGTGGCTCAGTTGGTAGAGCATGGCGCTTGCAACGCCAGGGTTGTGGGTTCATTCCCCACGGGGGGACCAGGATGAATATGTATGAACTTTCCAATTTGTAAGTCGCTCTGGATAAGAGCGTCTGCTAAATGACTCAAATGTAATGTAAAATGTGTGTTATCAGCTGTCATATCTGTTCCGTCCGCTAGGGACGATTTCCTTTATGACATAATTTGTAATCAATGTATGATACATTCTGTGTATGTGTAATTCTGTGTTATTATTTAGGTCTTTAGTAAATAAATGATTAAACAAAATGTTGTATTGCTGTTTCAACTTGTTAGCCAGGGTTCGTGAAGATAACCAAGAATTTACAACTTTCAGATGAGACTAAAGGATAGAGAATTAAATATTGACTGCTACTGATGTAAAAGATTACTAGGTCTTTAAGAGTTTATTCGGAAGATAACAGCTCTATAAACATTATTTCGTGGTGTCCCGACTTTCTAGTTAATTATCTACCTGATTAGCTTAATCAGGTAATATTAATTACAGAGAAATTATTTTATAGAATAGCATGAACTAGGTGCCAAGAACTGAAAATCATTCCCATAGTACTGTTGTGTCTTTGGCTATGCCGGATTAAGTGATAAGTATTATTTTGGATATTCAGCCACAAACCCAGAATCTGGAGGGGTTTTCTCCACAGATTGGAGAAGTTCTTCCACCATTAAAGGGGACATCTGCAGTTGATACATACATTTTTGGACTTTTTGGAATTAATGATATCTACCCATAGATTTTTTTAGTCTATATCTTATGAATGCCTCATGAGCTTAGTTCAACTGTTTTACCCCATTAGAACTCAAAATATAAGCTTGTTTTACTCCAATGTTTGTAAATAAGATAAACATAAACAAACACCATACAGGCTTAAATCAAGGTTTAAACTATAATGTTGATTTCATGGAGGGTCAGTCCTTGCGTCCATAGATGTGTCTAGTTTGTGAGTGATTACAATTCTCCAGCGCTATCCCACATTTATTTATATTTTTTTACGGAAACAGGGGCGGGGAGTCTACTTTGTTATTGTTTCAACTGCGGATTACCCCTTTAAGCAACTGTCAGAGTGGATAACTTTCATCTGAGGGTTGCCTTCAAAAGAATGGCCTTCAAAGAACTCAGAACACTTCTTAGAAAGCAACAACACTGACTCAATACTAAGTAGCTCCTTCAGGACAACACCCTGTTATAATCCTGCACATCCCTCTGGATCTCCTGACAGAGTAGAAAGCACCAACACTGACTCAATACTAAGTAGCTCCTTCAGGACAACACCTTGTTATAATACTGCACATCCCTCTGGATCTCCTGACAGAGTAGAAAGCAACAACACTGACTCAATACTAAGTAGCTCCTTCAGGACAACACCCTGTTATAATTCTGCACATCCCTCTGGATCTCCTGACAGAGTAGAAAGCACCAACACTGAGTCAATACTAAGTAGCTCCTTCAGGACAACACCCTGTTATAATTCTGCACATCCCTCTGGATCTCCTGACAGAGTAGAAAGCACCAACACTGAGTCAATACTAAGTAGCTCCTTCAGGACAACACCCTGTTATAATTCTGCACATCCCTCTGGATCTCCTGACAGAGTAGAAAGCACCAACACTGACGCAATACTAAGTAGCTCCTTCAGGACAACACCTTATTATAATACTGCACATCCCTCTGGATCTCCTGACAGAGTAGAAAGCACCAACACTGACTCAATACTAAGTAGTTCCTTCAGGACAACACCCTGTTATAATACTGCACATCCCTCTGGATCTCCTGACAGAGACAATCATTCAACAACCCAGCATGGACGTACAGTATACAGTATTGTACCAACCTAGGTGGTAGGAGGCTTACAATCTCTCCCAATTGGGATATCCGTGTTGTGATCTATTGGGAGGTTAGAGTGTTTGTCATCAGGTCCAGGGACCAGGGTTAGCAACACACTAGGAATGTAATGCTTCTCACCTCATTTCATGGGCCCTGGTCCGAGATCAGTTTCTGCTCAAACATGGCGTTGCAAAGAGAGCAGAAACAGCCCGGTAACATAATTGAATGACAGCAGCAGTCCGTGACGACCACCAGTCGGGGAACCCTGCTTTAACCCTGCTTTACAAATACACAAGAAGTTGGATTCTGGGCAGGAAAAAACATCCATTGGTCCCCGGTGACTGAAAAGTATTTCTTCACTTCCTTGTTGCCATGTCAACAACAACAACAACATAAGACACTATCAGTCACACTTGTCTTTTCTTACAAGCACTGATTCTTCTGATCACTTCTTCTTCGCTGGAAAACATGTACTTACTAGGACTGTGATATGTGGTGGTCTCACCTAGCTATCTTAACTTGAATGAACTCACTCTAAGTGGCTCTGGATAAAAGTGACTGCTAAATGACTAACATGTCATTTTAAATGTCTGCTATTATGTTAATATGCACAAACACCAACTAAAGGGACATTCACATTAACAGTGTAAGAATCACCAGCAGCATGTTAATGTTTATAAATACCAACTAAAGGGACATTCCCATTAACAGTATATGAATCACCAGCATCACGTTAATGAATACTCCAGACAGACAGTGTCATCATGTTACCTCATCAACATAGCAGGTATCTAGTAGTGTCACCATGTTACCTCATCAACATAGCAGGTATCTAGTAGTGTCATCATGTTACCTCATCAACATAGCAGGTATCTAGTAGTGTCATCATGTTACCTCATCAACATAGCAGGTATCTAGTAGTGTCATCATGTTACCTCATCAACATAGCAGGTATCTAGTAGTGTCACCATGTTACCTCATCAACATAGCAGGTATCTAGTAGTGTCATCATGTTACCTCATCAACATAGCAGGTATCTAGTAGTGTCATCATGTTACCTCATCAACATAGCAGGTATCTAGTAGTGTCATCATGTTACCTCATCAACATAGCAGGTATCTAGTAGTGTCATCATGTTACCTCATCAACATAGCAGGTATCTAGTAGTGTCACCATGTTACCTCATCAACATAGCAGGTATCTAGTAGTGTCATCATGTGACCTCATCAACATAGCAGGTATCTAGTAGTGTCATCATGTTACCTCATCAACATAGCAGGTATCTAGTAGTGTCATCATGTTACCTCATCAACATGGCAGGTATCTATAGTGTCATCATGTTACCTCATCAACATAGCAGGTATCTAGTAGTGTCACCATGTTACCTCATCAACATAGCAGGTTTCTATAGGGCAGTGTCATCATGTGACCTCATCAACATAGCAGGTATCTATAGTGTCATCATGTTACCTCATCAACATAGCAGGTATCTAGTAGTGTTACCTCATCAACATAGCAGGTATCTAGTAGTGTCACCATGTTACCTCATCAACATAGCAGGTATCTAGTAGTGTCATCATGTTACCTCATCAACATAGCAGGTATCTAGTAGTGTCATCATGTTACCTCATCAACATAGCAGGTTTCTAGTAGTGTCATCATGTTACCTCATCAACATAGCAGGTATCTAGTAGTGTCACCATGTTACCTCATCAACATAGCAGGTTTCTATAGGGCAGTGTCATCATGTGACCTCATCAACATAGCAGGTATCTAGTAGTGTCACCATGTTACCTCATCAACATAGCAGGTATCTAGTAGTGTCATCATGTTACCTCATCAACATAGCAGGTATCTAGTAGTGTCACCATGTTACCTCATCAACATAGCAGGTATCTAGTAGTGTCATCATGTTACCTCATCAACATAGCAGGTATATAGTAGTGTTATCATGTGACCTCATCAACATAGCAGGTATCTAGTAGTGTCATCATGTTACCTCATCAACATAGCAGGTATCTAGTAGTGTCACCATGTTACCTCATCAACATAGCAGGTATCTAGTAGTGTCACCATGTTACCTCATCAACATAGCAGGTATCTAGTAGTGTCATCATGTTACCTCATCAACATAGCAGGTATTAAGTAGTGTCATCATGTTACCTCATCAACATAGCAGGTATCTAGTAGTGTCATCATGTTACCTCATCAACATAGCAGGTATCTAGTAGTGTCATCATGTTACCTCATCAACATAGCAGGTATCTATAGTGTCATCATGTTACCTCATCAACATAGCAGGTATCTAGTAGTGTCATCATGTTACCTCATCAACATAGCAGGTATCTAGTAGTGTCACCATGTTACCTCATCAACATAGCAGGTATCTAGTAGTGTCATCATGTTACCTCATCAACATAGCAGGTATCTAGTAGTGTCACCATGTTACCTCATCAACATAGCAGGTATCTAGTAGTGTCATCATGTTACCTCATCAACATAGCAGGTATCTAGTAGTGTCACCATGTTACCTCATCAACATAGCAGGTATATAGTAGTGTCATCATATGACCTCATCAACATAGCAGGTATATAGTAGTGTCATCATGTGACCTCATCAACATAGCAGGTATCTAGTAGTGTCATCATGTTACCTCATCAACATAGCAGGTATCTAGTAGTGTCATCATGTTACCTCATCAACATAGCAGGTATCTAGTAGTGTCATCATGTTACCTCATCAACATAGCAGGTATCTATAGTGTCATCATGTTACCTCATCAATATAGCAGGTATCTAGTAGTGTCATCATGTTACCTCATCAACATAGCAGGTATCTAGTAGTGTCACCATGTTACCTCATCAACATAGCAGGTATCTAGTAGTGTCATCATGTTACCTCATCAACATAGCAGGTATCTAGTAGTGTCATCATGTTACCTCATCAACATAGCAGGTATCTAGTAGTGTCACCATGTTACCTCATCAACATAGCAGGTATCTAGTAGTGTCATCATGTTACCTCATCAACATAGCAGGTATCTAGTAGTGTCATAATGTTACCTCATCAACATAGCAGGTATCTAGTAGTGTCATCATGTTACATCATCAACATAGCAGGTATCTACAGTGTCATCATGTTACCTCATCAACATAGCAGGTATCTATAGTGTCATCATGTTACCTCATCAACATAGCAGGTATCTATAGTGTCATCATGTTACCTCATCAACATAGCAGGTATCTAGTAGTGTCATCATGTTACCTCATCAACATAGCAGGTATCTATAGTGTCATCATGTTACCTCATCAACATAGCAGGTATCTAGTAGTGTCATCATGTTACCTCATCAACATAGCAGGTATCTAGTAGTGTCATCATGTTACCTCATCAACATAGCAGGTATCTATAGTGTCATAATGTTACCTCATCAACATAGCAGTTATCTAGTAGTGTCATCATGTTACCTCATCAACATAGCAGGTATCTATAGTGTCATCATGTTACCTCATCAACATAGCAGGTATCTAGTAGTGTCATCATGTAACCTCATCAACATAGCAGGTATCTAGTAGTGTCATCATGTTACCTCATCAACATAGCAGGTATCTAGTAGTGTCATCGTGTGACCTCATCAACATAGCAGGTATCTATATTGTCATCATGTTACCTCATCAACATAGCAGGTATCTAGTAGTGTCATCATGTTACCTCATCAACATAGCAGGTATCTATAGTGTCATCATGTTACCTCATCAACATAGCAGGTATCTAGTAGTGTCATCATGTTACCTCATCAACATAGCAGGTATCTAGTAGTGTCATCATGTTACCTCATCAACATAGCAGGTATCTAGTAGTGTCATCATGTTACCTCATCAACATAGCAGGTATCTAGTAGTGTCATCATGTTACCTCATCAACATAGCAGGTATCTAGTAGTGTCATCGTGTTACCTCATCAACATAGCAGGTATCTAGTAGTGTCATCATGTTACCTCATCAACATAGCAGGTATCTAGTAGTGTCATCATGTTACCTCATCAACATAGCAGGTATCTAGTAGTGTTACCTCATCAACATAGCAGGTATCTAGTAGTGTCATCATGTTACCTCATCAACATAGTGTCACGTCTCTCCTCCTTCAGGATCGTGCAGATTGTCATTCACATATTATCTTCCGCCTATGAGCATGGCACGCTAGAGCAGTTCCTCCACGCTTCCTGATTAACCTATGGGTTTCACTGGTGCACTAATCCCTTTCCTTTCTTTCAGCCAATGGGCGGAAATCTAGGGGATGTCAACTCAAACCACCAACTGATTTCCCTTAGTGCACTATTTAGGGAATAGGGTGCTGTTTGGGTCACAGTGAGAGAATCTGTTTAGAGGTTTCCAGGGTCTTGACTATGTTGTATAGATGATCAGAGAGTCTGTTTAGAGGTTTCCAGGCTCTTGACTATGTTGTATAGATGATCAGAGAGTCTTTGAAGAGATTTCCAGGGTATTAACTATGTTGTATAGAGGATGATCAGAGGGCTGATAGTGAGCACAGCATGGAAAATACCACAAACCCTCTCATGTAACAAGACTGAGGATACTTTTCAGATGTGACTACACACACACACACAAACATACGGTATACACACACACACACACACACACACACACACACACACACACACACACACACACACACACACACACACACACACACACACACACACACACACACACACACACACACACACACACACACACACACACACACACACACACACACACACTATATATATCACAATAAGGCTTTGGACAGGAACAGATAGGTTGATTAGTCCTCTTGAACAAACAGTACTGCATTAATTTCCCCCGAAGAAACCAAATGAATCTAATCGAATAATAAATTACATTTACCTCATGTGGTGTTATTTATCTGAAAAGAGATTTGTGTTTGTTAAGGGATCTTTCTTTTCTTCTTGATGAAATTGCAATTCTGTAAATAAGTAGATAGATACATTTTGTACTACATTCCCATATATTTTCCTCAGTGAATTTGCCTCTAAAGTCAAAAAAACTCAAGCCTTAAATTTTTAGCATATGGATGTCTATAATCTGGGGGTGAAACCCGTGCTATGTGACTACAGGCTGTAATCTGGGGGTAAAACCAGTGCGATGTGACTACAGGCTGTAATCTGGGGGTGAAACCAGTGCTATGTAACTACAGGCTGTAATCTGGGGGTAAAACCAGTGCTATGTGATTACAGGCTGTAATCTGGGGGTAGAACCAGTGCTATGTGATTACAGGCTGTAATCTGGGGGTAAAACCAGTGCTATGTGATTACAGGCTGTAATCTGGGGGTAGAACCAGTGCTATGTGATTACAGGCTGTAATCTGGGGGTAGAACCAGTGCTATGTGACAACAGGCTGTAATCTGGGGGTGAAACCAGTGCTATGTGACTACAGGCTGTAATATGGGGGTAAACCCAGTGCTATGTGACTACAGGCTGTAATCTGGGGGTTAAACCAGTGCCATGTAACTACAGGTTGTAATCTGGGGGGTGAAACCAGTGCTATGTGACAACAGGCTGTAATCTGGGGGTGAAACCAGTGCTATGTGACTACAGGCTGTAATCTGGGGGTGAAACCAGTGCTATGTGACTATAGTCTGTAATCTGGGGGTAGAACCAGTGCTATATGACTACAGGCTGTAATCTGGGGGTTAAACCAGTGCCATGTGACTACAGGCTGTAATCTGGGGGTAAAACCAGTGCTATGTGACTACAGGCTGTAATCTGGGGGTAGAACCAGTGCTATGTGATTACAGGCTGTAATCTGGGGGTAAAACCAGTGCTATGTGATTACAGGCTGTAATCTGGGGGTAAAACCAGTGCTATGTGACTACAGTGCAATGATTTTGACCAGAGCCCCAGTCAACAGTAGTTCACTACATAGGGAATAGGGTGCATTTTGGGATACAGGCTGGTATTTATAGGAGCCTATTGTTTTAGGTTGGAAAGGATTTAAACAGACTCCAGTCTGTGTAGAGAGGAGGCTGGGGAGGCTTGTCTGGGCCGGTGGAGAGGAGGCTCGTTTGGGCCGGGAGAGAGGAGGCTGGGGAGGCTTGTCTGGAACCAGGGGAGAGGAGGCTGGGGAGGCTCGTCTGGAACCAGGGGAGAGGAGGCTGGGGAGGCTCGTCTGGAACCAGGGGAGAGGAGGCTGGGGAGGCTCGTCTGGGCCGGGGGAGAGGAGGCTGGGGAGACTCGTGTGGGCTGGGGGAGAGGAAGCTGGGGAGGCTCGTGTGGGCCGGGAGAGAGGAGGCTCGTGTGGGCCGGGGGAGAGGAGGCTCGTCTGGGCCGGGGGAGAGGAGGCTCGTCTGGGCCGGGGGAGAGGAGGCTCGTTTGGCCCGGGGGAGATTTATAAAAAGAAAACGATATCTAGAATGTTTTTCTATCTGTGTCTGCTGCTATAGTGAAATATAACTCAGGGTTCTCCTGGGTAAGCAGGCAGGAAGCTCAGACACGCCGCACACACACACACACACACACACAGAATATTTTTGAATAAGACCTTATTTCCTCCTTGGATGACAAACATACCCTAACAGTGAATGGTTTGGATGAAAACCGTGCCACACAACACTGGAAAGTAGAAATCTAACGAGATAACACTCAACCGTGTGTTTGATCATGACTTTTTAATGCTTGTGGGAAGTTAGTTAAATCAATATTTCAACGTATGATTCAAATCTACTCTTCTATGCAGTTTAGTGTCAAAATACCACAAGTGTCTCATCCATGTCTCATCCACATATACAGAGAATAAAAACATGCCCTGATCTCCAAATCCTTCCAACGAGTTGGAACACCTCCATGAAGTTAAAACATCCCCTGACTGTTCACCAGGCAATTCTCTGCCTAATTGGACTGTTTGTGTTCCTGTGGAAAGTGCAATAGATTGTGTTGGAATCTCCCTGGAAGAGAAGAGAGGAGATTGTTTGGGTTAGCCCTGGGCCAGGTCCTCCTGATAGCCTCATCAATCAACCCACCTGACCTGAATCTCCCTGGAAGAGAAGAGAGGAGATTGTTTGGGCTAGCCCTGGTCCAGGTCCTCCTGATAGCCTCATCAATCAACCCACCCGGCTAGGCCAGTTCCTCTACTTCCACACTCCACCACATGGGCTGCATTTCAAATGGCACCCTATTTCCTGTATAGTGCAATGATTTTGACCAGAGACCTGGGCAACAGTAGATCACTACATAGGGAATAGGGTGCCCATTGGGACACAGCCCTGGTATTTATAGGAGCCCATTGGTTTAGGTTGGAAATGATTTAAATGAACTCCAGTCTGTGTAGACTTCCTCACGCTATCTTACCCCCCCAAAGAGACAAGGCTTTACACTCCTGTTCATCATGGAGACTTCTAGAGGGAGAATGTTGGACTCAGTCATTTGTTATGAGACTTTTGATTGCCTGAACAGGAATAATAGCCTTCCCATTGGGCTTTGACTGCAATGGCTTTGGGTGGTTGTTAAATAATGAGAATTAGCGCCACTCCACTTTAGGGCTCGACTATATCCCTTCTTCTTGTTTTTCTCGATGGGTGGTTGTAGAAATTGTTTAAATATATATATATATACAAAAAAACATAGAGAAAAAGCTCCACAGATGTGCAGGATCCACAGAGGTGCAGGATCCACAGAGGTACAGGATCCACAGAGGTACAGGATCCACAGAGGTACAGGATCCACAGAGGTACAGGATCCACAGAGATACAGGATCCACAGAGATACAGGATCCACAGAGATACAGGATCCACAGAGGTACAGGATCCACAGAGATACAGGATCCACAGAGGTACAGGATCCACAGAGGTACAGGATCCACAGAGGTGCAGGATCCACAGAGGTACAGGATCCACAGAGATACAGGATCCACAGAGGTACAGGATCCACAGAGGTACAGGATCCACAGAGGTACAGGATCCACAAAGGTACAGGATCCACAGAGATACAGGACCCACAGAGGTACAGGATCCACAGAGGTACAGGATCCACAGAGATACGGGATCCACAGAGATACAGGACCCACAGAGATACGGGATCCACAGAGGTACAGGATCCACAGAGGTACAGGATCCACAGAGGTACAGGATCCACAGAGGTACAGGATCCACAGAGGTACAGGATCCGGTCAACGGAGCAGGACTGAAGTACCAGGGTATCTTGCGATATGAAAGCAGCATCTTTTGTCCCGGCTGGGGGCAGATATTCCAGAGCCATACTGCAAGGTCGGTCGCACACTGATACATTTAGGCATACAGGCGCAAGCGACGGCCCTCGGGAGGTCCTCAATTATTAAATGGCACAAATCTCTGCCTCTCGTTATTGCTGAGGTTTGCTGTGGCTGTGTCCCAAATGTTACCCAAATTCCCTATAGACTGTAGTGCACTACGTTTGAGGGTGATATTTGGGCTCCATCCCGTAATTGTTAGCTCGGGAAACGCTGAGGCTGGACAAAAGCCTGGTGCAGGCTGAATTTCCACCATTGTGCGAGAGCTATTGGAGAAGGGACTGCTGTATGTATTGATCGGTAACAATGTGTCACGTTCCTGACCTGTTTTCTGTTGTTTTGTATGTGTGTGATGGTCAGGGCGTGAGTTTTGGGTGGGCATTCTATGTTGGTTTAGGGTTGCCTGGTATGGCTCTTAATTAGAGGCAGGTGTTTTGCGTTCCTCTAATTAAGAGTCATATTTAGGTAGGTTGTTTCACTGTGTTCGTTGTGGGTGGTTGTTACCTGTCTCTGTGTTTGTGTTCTGCACCAGATAGGTCTGTATCGGTTTTGCACGTTTGTTATTTTGTAAGTTGTTTGTAGTGTTCACTTGTTCTTATAATTAAACATGTTGAGCACTGGCTACGCTGCATTTTGGTCCTCTCCTTCACCCCAGGAAGAAAACCTTTACACAATGCACCATCCCATAATACCAGTATGGAGCATAATCCACCACCTGACAAAAGCTTGGCAAAGCAGTTTCCATTTCATCATGACAAAAAATATATATAATTCTCTTCAAACCGTTGAATTGGAAAAACCTGTCACCTAGTGTCATACGTGGTGATATATATACATTAGAAGGAAAACAAAGCAACACATTGCCATTGGATGTTGATTGTTTTAGTGGATGGGCAACAACTGTGATAGATACACACTCAGCAAGATGTTGCAGGACTCTTTACTTCACTTGATGTTTGTATTTCTATTTACTGCGTCAGGATAGTGTTGAGCTTTCCTTGACATTATTCCTCATCCCCTTTGTTCAGTCTCTCTGCATCTTTCCCCCCTGATCCACCATCTCCCCAAACCAACCAAACATGGGGCCTGTTGCTCGCTTCAGAATCATTACAATCGTTTGTCACCTTTATCACCGTCGGGCACGCTTTACAGCATTGTGATTGGCTTGGCCCGGGAGTTTCTGAAAGGCTGCATCCCTACGTAGTGCACTACTTTTGACCAGACCCATAAGGGCCTCGTTTAAAAGTAGTGCACTGTATAAGTACTAGGATACCATTTGGGACAATACCAAAGTGTTTACGGTTTAACATTGTGGTGGTGATGAGATGTGGGAGGAAGGGGAGCTTTATGGGTTTAACATTGTGGTAGTGATGAGGTGTGGGAGGGAGGGCAGCTTTATGGGTTTAACATTGTGGTAGTGATGAGGTGTGGGAGGGAGGGGAGCTATATGGGTTTAACATTGTGGTAGTGATGAGGTGTGGGAGGGAGGGGAGCATTATGGGTTTAACATTGTGGTAGTGATGAGGTGTGGGAGGGAGGGGAGCATTATGGGTTTAACATTGTGGTAGTGATGAGGTGTGGGAGGGAGGGGAGCATTATGGGTTTAACATTGTGGTAGTGATGAGGTGTGGGAGGGAGGGGTGCTATATGGGTTTAACATTGTGGTGGTGATGAGGTGTGGGAGGGAGGGGCGCTATATGGGTTTAACAATGTGGTGGTGATGAGGTGTGGGAGGGAGGGGAGCTATATGGGTTTAACATTGTGGTGGTGATGAGGTATAGGAGGGAGGGGAGCATTATGGGTTTAACATTGTGGTAGTGATGAGGTGTGGGAGGGAGGGAGGGGCGCTATATGGGTTTAACATTGTGGTGGTGATGAGGTGTGGGAGGGAGGGGCGCTATATGGGTTTAACATTGTGGTGGTGATGAGGTGTGGGAGGGAGGGGAGCTATATGGGTTTAACATTGTGGTGGTGATGAGGTATAGGAGGGAGGGGCGCTATATGGGTTTAACATTGTGGTAGTGATGAGGTGTGGGAGGGAGGGGAGCTATATGGGTTTAACATTGTGGTAGTGATGAGGTGTGGGAGGGAGGGGCGCTATATGGGTTTAACATTGTGGTGGTGATGAGGTGTGGGAGGGAGGGGAGCTTTATGGGTTTAACATTGTGGTAGTGATGAGGTGTGGGAGGGAGGGGAGCTTTATGGGTTTAACATTGTGGTAGTGATGAGGTGTGGGAGGGAGGGCAGCTTTATGGGTTTAACATTGTGGTGGTGATGAGGTGTGGGAGGGAGGGGAGCTATATGGGTTTAACATTGTGGTAGTGATGAGGTGTGGGAGGGAGGGGCGCTATATGGGTTTATTCCAATACCATCTACAGTCTTGTTGCTTTCTATGGGGAATCAGTTCATTGCCTAAGGAGAGTCAGAGAGGTTTACTACTGCACACTAACCACAGATTACTTCTGCACTCTGACCACAGATTACTACTGCACTCTAACCACAGATTACTACTGCACTCTGACCACAGATTACTACTGCACTCTAACCACAGATTACTACTGCACTCTAACCACAGATTACTACTGCACTCTAACCACAGATTACTACTGCACTCTGACCACAGATGACTACTGCACTCTAACCACAGATTACTACTGCATTCTAAACACAGATTACTACCTCACTCTAACCTCAGATTACTACTGCACTCTAACCACAGATTACTACTGCACTCTAACCACAGATTACTACTGGACTCTAACCACAGATTACTACCGCACTCTAACCACAGTTTACTACTGCACTCTAACCACAGATTACTACTGCACTCTGACCACAGATTACTACTGCACTCTAACCACAGATTACTACTGCACTCTGACCACAGATTACTACTGCACTCTAACCACAGATTACTACTGCACTCTAACCACAGATTACTACTGGACTCTGACCACAGATTACTACTGCACTCTAACCACAGATTATTACTGCACTCTGACCACAGATTACTACTGCACTCTAACCACAGATTACTACTCCACTCTAACCACAGATTACTACTGCACTCTAACCACAGATTACTACTCCACTCTAACCACAGATTACTACTGCACTCTAACCACAGATTACTACGGCACTCTGACCACAGATAAATACTGCACTCTAACCACAGATTACTACTGCACTCTGACCACAGATGACCACTGCACTCTGACCACAGATGACTACTGCACTCTAACCACAGATTACTACTGCACTCTAACCACCGAATACTACTGCACTCTAACCACAGATTACTACTGCACTCTAACCACAGATTAATACTGCACTCTAACCACAGATTACAGTACTGTATGCCCACTGCGACCTGCCTTTGCTGGCCTGTGTCTGTGCTGGGCTGCGTTGCGCTGGGTCTGTGTTGGGCTTGGTTTGTGCTGAGCTGAGCTGGGTCTGTGCTGGGCTGTGTCTGTGTTGGGGTGTGTCTGGGCTGGGTCTGTGCTGGGCTGTGTCTGTGTTGGGGTGTGTCTGGGCTGGGTCTGTGCTGGGCTGGGTCTGTGCTAGGCTGAGCTGGGCTTGGTCTGTGCTGGGCTGTGTCTGTGTTGTGGTGTGTCTGGGCTGGGTCTTTGCTGGGCTGGGTCTGTGCTTGGCTGGGTCTGTGCTAGGCTGAGCTGGGCTGGGTCTGTAATGGGCTGAGTTGGGTCTGTGCTGGGCTGAGTTGGGTCTGTGCTGGGTCTGTGATGGTTTGGGTCTGTGCTGGGTCCGTGATGGTTTGGGTCTGTGCTGGGTCTGTGATGGTTTGGGTCTGTGCTGGGTCTGTGATGGTTTGGGTCTGTGCTGGGTCTGTGCTGGACAGAGCTGAGCTGGGTCTGTATTGGGCTGAGCTGGGTCTGTGCTGGGCTGAGCTGGGTCTGTGATGGTTTGGGTCTGTGCTGGGTCTGTGCTGAGCTGGGTCTGTACTGGGCTGAGCTGGGTCTGTGCTGGGTCTGTGCTGGCATTTTTCTGAGCTGAGCTGGGTCTGTGCTTGTTTTGTGCTGGGTCTGTGTTGGGCTGAGCTGGGTCTGTGCTGGGTTTAGCTAAACTGAGTCTGTGCTTGGCTCAGCTGAGCTGGGTCTGTGATGGATCTGTGCTGAGCTAAACTGGGTCTGTGCTGGGTTGAACTGGGTCTGTGCTGGGCTGGGTTTGTGCTGGGCTGAGCTGGGTCTGTGCTGGGCAGAGCTGGGTTTGTGCTAAGCTGAGCTGAGCTGGGTGTAGAGACGTACAGTTCCTTGAAAGTTTTCAGATCCCTTGACTTTTTTTGCATTTTGTTACCTTACAGCCTTAGTCTAAAATTGATTAAATGTTATTTTATTTCATCAATCTACACACAATACCCAATAATGACAAAGAAAAAACAGGTTGACATTTTTGCTAATTTATAAAAAATTTAAAACAGAAATACAACATTTACGTAAGTATTCAGACCCTTTACTCAGTACTTTGTTGAAGCACCGTTGGCAGTGATTACAGCCTTGAGTCTTCTTGGGTATGACGCAACAAGCTTGGCACACCTGTATTTGGAGAGTCTCTCACATTCTTCTCTGCAGATCCTCTCAAGCTCTGTCAGGGTGGATGGGGAGCGTCGCTGCACAGCTACATTCAGGTCTCTCCAGAGATGTTCGATTGGGTTCAAGTCCCGGCTCTGGCTGGGCCACTCAAGGACATTCAGAGACTTGTCCTGAAACCACTCCTGCATCGTCTTGGCTGTGTGCTTATTGTCATTGTCCTGTTGGAAGGTGAACCTTCGCCCCAGTCTGAGGTCCCGAGCTCTCTGGAGCAGGTTTTCATCAAGGATGTCTCTGCACTTTGCTCCATTCACCTTTGCCTCAATCCTGACTAGTCTCCCAGTCCCTGCCGCTGAAAAACACGCCCACAGCATGATGCTGCCACCACCATGCTTCACCAAAGGGATGGTCCAAGATTTCCTCCAGATGTGACAATTGGCATTCAGGCCAGAGAGTTCAATCTTTGTTTCATCGGACCATCTTGTTTATCATGGTCTGAGAGTCTTTCGGTACCTTTTGGCAAACTCCAAGCAGTCTGTCATGTGCCTTTTACTGAGGAGTGGCTTCCGTCTGGCCACTCTGAAAAAAGGCCTGATTGATGGAGTGCTGCAGAGATGGTTGTCCTTCTGGAAGTGTCTCTCATCTCCACAGAGGAACTCTAGAGCTCTGTCAGAGTGACCATCGGGTTCTTGGTAACCTCCCTGACCTAGGCCCCTCTCCCCCGATTGCTGAGTTGGCCGGGCGGCCAGCTCTAGGAAGAGTATTGGTGGCTCCAAACTTCTTCCATTTAAGAATGATGTTCTTGGGGATTTTCAATGCTGCAGACATTTTTTGGTACCCTTCCCCAGATCTGTAACTCGAAACAATCCTGTCTCGGAGCTCTACGGACATTTCCTTCGACCTCATGGATTGGTTTTTGCTCTGACATGCACTGTCAACTGTGGGACCTTATATAGACAGGTGTGTGCCTTTCCAAATCATGTCCAATCAATTGAATTGATCACAGGTGGACTCCAATCAAGTTGTAGAAACATCTCAAGGATGATCAATGGAAACAGGATGCACCTGAGCTCAATTTCGAGTCTCATAGCAAAGGGTTTGAAAAAGTATACCTTTTATTTTTAATACATTTGCAAACATTTCTAAAAACCTGTTTTTACTTTGTCATTATGGGGTATTGTGTGTAGATTGCTGAGGATTTTTTATTCATTTAATACATTTCAGAATAAGGCTGTAACATATCAAAATGTGGAAAAAGTCAAGGGGTCTGAATACTTTCTGAATGCACTGTATCATGCAGGGCCTCTAAACACAAACACACACACACACACACACACACACACACACACACACACACACACACACACACACACACACACACACACACACACACACACACACACACACACACACACACACACACACACACACACACACACACACACTACTAGTGCAGTAATTTCAGGTCACTGTATTAAGGTTAAAACTAGGCCCTTAAAAGAAGGCTTGTGAAATATGGTTTGTATTGTCTTTAACAATTACATCTTAATGTCAACATATTCACTTAGGATCTCACTTGGTTATTAAATCCACAGGATAGAAAACGAATAAATGCAACAAAAATGTTTTCGTCACTAGCAAACACAGTCATGGGTGGTACTGGTGACTCTAAAATTCACTCGGAAGGCACCTTGGGAAATATGCAAATAAGGCTTAAAGCCCTACAGAAGATCTTGTCGATTCTGATTCTGGAGGGCTTTGGATTTTGGTACGGTTCTTCAAAGTCTTCAGAGAACCTAAAAATCAAATTCAAATCAAATCAAATGTATTTATATAGCCCTTCTTACATCAGCTGATATCTCAAAGTGCTGTACAGCCTAAAACCCCAAACAGCAAGCAATGCAGGTGTAGAAGCACGGTGGCTAGGAAAAACTCCCTAGAAAGGCCAAAACCTAGGAAGAAACCTAGAGAGGAACCAGGCTATGAGGGGTGGCCAGTCCTCTTCTGGCTGTGCCGGGTGGAGATTATAACAGAACATGGCCAAGATGTTTAAATGTTAATAAATGACCAGCATGGTCAAATAATAATAATCACAGTAGTTGTTAAAAGGGTTTTCCTATGACATTGCTCTCAAGAACCTTATTTGGTTCCAGCTTGCACCTTATTTATAAAAAATGTATATATTTTACTCCTTTTTCGTTGTATCCAATTGGTAGTTCCAGTCTTGTCTCATCGCTGTAACTCCCGTATGGACTCGGGAGAGGTGAAGGTCGAGAGCCGTGCGTCCTCCGAAACACGACCCCGCCAAGCCGCACTGCCTCTTGACACAATGCCCTCTTAACCCGGAAGCCAGCCGCACCAATGTGTCGGAGGAAACACCGTACACCTGGCGACCGTGTCAGCGTGCACTGCGCCCGGCTCGCCACAGGAGTCGTTAGAGCGCGATGGGACAAGGACATCCCTGCTGGCCAAACCCTCCCCTAACCCGGACGACGCTGGGCCAAATTGTACGCCGCCCCATGGGTCTCCCGGTCACGGCCTGAACTCGAACCAGGATCTCTAGTGGCACAGCTAGCACTGCGATGCAGTACCTTAGACCGCTGCACCACTCAGGAGGCACCTTTAGTTTCAAGGGCCTACAATACACTGCTGAAAGATCTGGGTTGTATATAACAATATATTTCTATTCATTATCTGAACTTCATTGAAATACACTGTAAACTGATGAACTTCAAGCAGAGAGATAGACGATACTGTTTCAGTTGACGAGTCACGTAGAAAAAGGTGATTTTGTAGAATGTTTCATGAGGCAGAAATGGGACACAACACCATTCTACATTTTTACAGTAGCCAACTGCTTTACAATACCCCCTGTGTATCTGATGATTTGTCCTATGTATGTACTGTATAAGGATAATTAAACCGGAAGATTTAAATATTTCAACATCCTCACAACCTGCCAGTGGATATAAATTATATATCTTTTTTTAATTGCATGTCAAGTTAAGTTATAGTCAAGTACTGTATGGAAAATGAGATTTACCATCTACTGCACTATTCCTTCTGTTCAGCACTATAGAACAGTTTTGAAATGTGTGTGTTGTATGTTTTGCTATTGGATTGAATGGTAGTTGTCATTATCTGATGTGTTGGTGACTAAATGTTCTCGTGGTATCTCACAGAAAACTTTGATTTAGCGTGAATGACTCGGCGGTGAAAGATGCGTGGAACCCCAGTGAATTCACAATCAAACATACGATAGGGGGAATTACACTTGTTATCAGTTTAGAGTTCTGTACTTATTCAACTTATATCTGAAATATGTGCCAAAGTGATTGAAAAGAAAACGGTATTAGAATCCCCATTAGCTAGTGCAAAACGAAGGAGCTGATTGTGGACTTCAGGAAACAGCAGAGGGAGAACCCCCCTATCCACATCGACGGGACCGCAGTGGAAAAGCTGGAAAGTTTTAAGTTCCTGGGCGTCACACATCACTGACAAACTGAAATGGTCCACCCACACAGACAGTGTGATGAAAAAGGGGCAACAGCGCCTCTTCAACCTCAGGAGGCTGAAAAAATATGGCTTGGCCCCTAAGACCCTCACAAACTTTTAAAGATGCACAATTGAGAGCATCCTATCGGGCTGTATCACTGCCTGCTATGACCACTGCACCGCCCACAACCACAGGGCTTTCCAGAAGGTGGTGCGGTCTGCCCAACGCATCACCGGGGGCACACTGCCTGCCCTCCAGGACACCTACAGCACCAAGTGACACAGGAAGGCCAATAAGATCATCAAGGACAACAGCCACCCGAGCCACTGCCTGTTCACTCCGCTACCATCCAGAAGGCGAGGTCAGTACAGGTGCATCAAAGCAGGGACCGAGAGACTGAAAAACAGCTTCTATCTCAAGACCATCAGACTGTTAAATAGCCATCACTAGCCGGTTACTAGCCGGTTACTCAACCCTGCACCTGAGAGGCTGCTGCCCTGTGTACATAGACATGGAATCACTGGTCACTTTAATAATCGAACACTGGTCCATCCTTGAAGAGGAGTGCATGTTCCCCAAGTCTTGGGGGGAATATACTGTTTTACCCACTTCATATGTACAGTATATACTGCATTCTAGTCACCTTAGAGGCTGCTGCCCTTTGTACATAGAGATGGAATCACTGGTCACTTAATTAATGGAACACTAGCTACTTTAATAATGTTTACATACTGCATTACTCAACTCATATGTATATACTGTATTCTATTCTACTGTATTTTAGTCAATGCCATTCCAACATTGCTCTTCCTAATATGTACATATTTCTTAATTCCATTCTTTTACTTTAGATTTGTGTGTATTGTTGTGAATTTTTAGATATTACTGCAATTTTGGAGCTAGAAAAACAAGCATTTCGCTACACTCGCAATAACATCTGCTAAACATGTGTATGTGACCAATAAAATGTGATTAGATTTTAAATAAAGCAGCAACTACTCTTCCTACACAAAACATGAAGCATGACATATAATACAGAACATTAGTAGACAAAAAAACAGCTCAAAGAACTAAATACATTTAAAATAAGAACGCGACACTTTATGATTTCAACACTTACATAATCTGTGTGAAATATAGTCTGCTCTCATTGCTTTTCCGCAACCCAATTACTAAAAAGGTATTTTTTTATTATCATATCATGGCCGTTATTGATGCATTTTACCCTATAAAGGTTTTTAGACAGTCCTGGAATGTGTCTCTCTCTCTATTGCATGGAAGTGGCGTCTGTAAGTGAATCGTTTTGTCATGCTTCTGTAACACTGTAAGGCTGTATCCAGAAACAACATTTAGCCTAGCCTCAGGACATTACTTTCTACAATCTGGTCTTTTTATTTCCACCAGAATACTCCTCACCACAGAAACGCTTGTTATTTTGAAGGTTGTTCCTATTTTGAGAAAACCCAAATCATATCTCAATAGTTTGACATAAAGTAAGTACAGTAAGCCTTGTCTGAGTAGGGGCAGGAGCCTATCTCCTGTCTCTGTAGTCTGGGCCAGAACGGCCCGTAGGGGCAGGAGCCTATCTCCTGTCTCTGTAGTCTGAGCCAGAACGGTCCGTAGGGGCAGGAGCCTGTCTCCTGTTTCTGTAGTCTGAGCCAGAACGGCCCGTAGGGGCAGGAGCCTATCTCCTGTTTCTGTAGTCTGAGCCAGAACGGCCCGTAGGGGCAGGAGCCTATCTCCTGTCTCTGTAGTCTGAGCCAGAACGGCCCGTAGGGGCAGGAGCCTATCTCCTGTTTCTGTAGTCTGAGCCAGAACGGCCCGTAGGGGCAGGAGCCTATCTCCTGTTTCTGTAGTCTGAGCCAGAACGGCCCGTAGGGGGAGGAGCCTATCTCCTGTTTCTGTAGTCTGGGCCAGAACGGCCCGTAGGGGCAGGAGCCTATCTCCTGTTTCTGTAGTCTGAGCCAGAACGGCCCGTAGGGGCAGGAGCCTATCTCCTGTTTCTGTAGTCTGAGCCAGAACGGCCCGTAGGGGGAGGAGCCTATCTCCTGTTTCTATAGTCTGAGCCAGAACGGCCCGTAGGGGGAGGAGCCTATCTCCTGTTTCTGTAGTCTGAGCCAGAACGGCCCGTAGGGGCAGGAGCCTATCTCCTGTTTCTGTAGCGTGGACCAGAACAGCTCATAGGGGCAGAAGTATATTTCTGTAGTGTGAGGCAGCTTGATTTGACTTGATTTTTATTAGGATCTCTTTTAGTTCTCAATTGGACTAATCTTCCAAGAGTCCTTAAACATTAAAATACAATTTATAATACGATCATATTTTCACATATAAACACAGTGTTACAAACAGACATAATACACTAATATATTGACCCGATAAATACTCAGTCTGTAAAGATATTGATTAATATTCTAGTATAGTACAACACAACATTTCTATGTAATATATTTAAATGGTTTTAAAGTGTTGATTGCATTTATATATTAGAAGTTTTCTAGTTCTAGTTAAATTATTCCATTTCTTTATTGCTCTAAATTGAAATGTTATTTTGCCTATTTCTCTTTTCTGTCTGGATAACACATAGATGGTGGACAATCTATTCCTAGTATTTACTGAATGTCTGTGTCTTACCAACTGAATACCGTTGTGAATAGAGTTGGTCCTGTTTTAAATGGTGTATATTATGAAATAAAATAATCACGTTTTTATCAATTATCTTGTTGATTGATGACCAACCAAGAGCATTGAGCATGACTACAACAGAATAACCATATCTCCACCTTAAAACAATCCTTGCTGCTTTGTTCTGTGCGATCTGCAGCCTCCTAATTTCACTTGCTGATGCATTTCCTCAATATACAGGTACAGTACACCCCCTGGACAGGACACTAGTCTGTTACAGGACCTCAATAGTTTGACCTTTGCAATAGTTTATTTTCAAATTGTAGTTCAATAACATTGTAGACTGACAGTGGAGCTACTGTCAAATAAATGATAGGTTTCAGTTGTCATGGTTTCAGTATTCGTGGTTTCAGTTGTCATGGTTTCAGCTGTTAATGGTTTCAGTTGTCATGGTTTCAGTTGTCATGGTTTCAGTTGTTAATGGTTTCAGTTGTCATGGTTTCAGTTGTCATGGTTTCAGTTGTCATGGTTTCAGTTGTCATGGTTTCAGTTGTCATGGTTTCAGTTGTCATGGTTTCAGTTGGAATAGTTTCAGTTGTCATGGTTTCAGTTGTCATGGTTTCAGTTGGAATGGTTTCAGTTGTAATGGTTTCAGTTGTCATGGTTTCAGTTGTCATGGTTTCATTTGTAATGGTTTCAGTTGTAATGGTTTCAGTTGTCATGGTTTCAGTTGTCATGGTTTCAGTTGTCATGGTTTCAGATGTCATGGTTTCAGTTGTAATGGTTTCAGTTGTAATGGTTTCAGTTGTAATGGTTTCAGTTGTAATGGTTTCAGTTGTCATGGTTTCAGTTGTCATGGTTTCAGTTGTCATGGTTTCAGTTGTCATGGTTTCAGTTGTAATGGTTTCAGTTGTCATGGTTTCAGTTGTCATGGTTTCAGATGTCATGGTTTCATTTGAAATGGTTTCAGTTGTAATGGTTTCAGTTGTAATGGTTTCAGTTGTAATGGTTTCAGTTGTAATGGTTTCAGTTGTCATGGTTTCAGTACATCTGTCATCATCTACATGCACGCATGTGTGTGTTATCTTCTTCACAAAATAGTGAAGGGGATGAGAGGGGAGGGGGAAGGAGGGAAAGGGGAAGAAGGGGGAGGGAAAGGGGAGGAAGGAGGAGGGAAAGGGGAGGGTGAGGGGAGGGGGAGGATGCTGAATACTGAGGCCTGACTAGTATCTGTCTTCCAGGAGCCAGAGCCATACCACCCTATTCCCTACGTAGTGCACTTTTTAGACCAGAGACCTTTTGGTCCTCATCAAAAGTAGTGCACTACAAAAGGTAATAGTTTGTCATTTGGGATGCGGCCTATAAGGCTCAAACAAAACAGAGCAGGATTAAAACACATGGTTGCAGGCCTTACGAGCTGGACAAGAGAAAGCTATAGTATGGACTCAATATAATAGCATAATACTATAGAACAACAGCTTACAGTATGGACTCAATATAATAGCATAATACTATAGAAAAACAGTTTACAGTATGGACTCAATATGATAGCATAATACTATAGAACAACAGTTTACAGTATGGACTCAATATGATAGTATAATACAATAGAACAACAGTTTACAGTATGGACTCCAGGTATAATAGTATAGAACAACAGTTTACAGTATGCACTCAATATGATAGGTATAATACTATAGAACAACAGTTTACAGTATGGACTCAATATGATAGTATAATAGTATAGAACAACAGTTTACAGTATGGACTCAATATGATAGTATAATAGTATAGAACAACAGATTACAGTATGGACTCAATATGATAGTATAATAGTATAGAACAACAGTTTACAGTATGGACTCCAGGTATAATACTATAGAACAACAGTTTACAGTATGGACTCAATATGATAGTATAATAGTATAGAACAACAGATTACAGTATGGACTCAATATGATAGTATAATAGTATAGAACAACAGTTTACAGTATGGACTCCAGGTATAATACTATAGAACAACAGTTTACAGTATGGACTCCAGGTATAATACTATAGAACAACAGTTTACAGTATGGACTCAATATGATAGTATAATACTATAGAACAACAGTTTACAGTATGGACTCAATATGATAGTATAATACTATAGAACAACAGTTTACAGTATGGACTCCAGGTATAATACTATAGAACAACAGTTTACAGTATGGACTCAATATGAGAGTATAATAGTATAGAACAACAGTTTACAGTATGGACTCAATATGATAGTATAATACTATAGAACAACAGTTTACAGTATGGACTCCAGGTATAATACTATAGAACAACAGTTTACAGTATGGACTCAATATGATAGTATAATAGTATAGAACAACAGTTTACAGTATGGTCTCCAGGTATAATACTATAGAACAACAGTTTACAGTATGGACTCAATATGATAGTATAATACTATAGAACAACAGTTTACAGTATGGACTCAATATGATAGTATAATACTATAGAACAACAGTTTACAGTATGGACTCCAGGTATAATACTATAGAACAACAGTTTACAGTATGGACTCCAGGTATAATACTATAGAACAACAGTTTACAGTATGGACTCCAGGTATAATACTATAGAACAACAGATTACAGTATGGACTCAATATGATAGTATAATACTATAGAACAACAGTTTACAGTATGGTCTCAATATGATAGTATAATACTATAGAACAACAGTTTACAGTATGGACTCAATATGATAGTATAATACTATAGAACAACAGTTTACAGTATGGACTCAATATGATAGTATAATACTATAGAACAACAGTTTACAGTATGGACTCAATATGATAGTATAATACTATAGAACAACAGTTTACAGTATGGACTCCATATGATAGTATAATACAATAGAACAACAGTTTACAGTATGGACTCAATATGATAGGTATAATACTATAGAACAACAGTTTACAGTATGGTCTCCAGGTATAATACTATAGAACAACAGTTTACAGTATGGACTCAATATGATAGTATAATACTATAGAACAACAGTTTACAGTATGGACTCCAGGTATAATACTATAGAACAACAGTTTACAGTATGGACTCAATATGATAGTATAATACTATAGAACAACAGTTTACAGTATGGACTCCAGGTATAATACTATAGAACAACAGTTTACAGTATGGACTCAATATGATAGTATAATAGTATAGAACAACAGATTACAGTATGGACTCAATATGATAGTATAATAGTATAGAACAACAGTTTACAGTATGGACTCCAGGTATAATACTATAGAACAACAGTTTACAGTATGGACTCAATATGATAGTATAATAGTATAGAACAACAGATTACAGTATGGACTCAATATGATAGTATAATAGTATAGAACAACAGTTTACAGTATGGACTCCAGGTATAATACTATAGAACAACAGTTTACAGTATGGACTCCAGGTATAATACTATAGAACAACAGTTTACAGTATGGACTCAATATGATAGTATAATACTATAGAACAACAGTTTACAGTATGGACTCAATATGATAGTATAATAGTATAGAACAACAGTTTACAGTATGGACTCCAGGTATAATACTATAGAACAACAGTTTACAGTATGGACTCAATATGATAGTATAATAGTATAGAACAACAGTTTACAGTATGGACTCCAGGTATAATACTATAGAACAACAGTTTACAGTATGGACTCTATATGATAGTATAATACTATAGAACAACAGTTTACAGTATGGACTCAATATGATAGTATAATACTATAGAACAACAGTTTACAGTATGGACTCCAGGTATAATACTATAGAACAACAGTTTACAGTATGGACTCAATATGATAGGTATAATACTATAGAACAACAGTTTACAGTATGGACTCCAGGTATAATACTATATATAGAACAACAGTTTACAGTATGGACTCAATATGATAGTATAATACTATAGAACAACAGTTTACAGTATGGACTCCAGGTATAATACTATAGAACAACAGTTTACAGTATGGACTCAATATGATAGTATAATAGTATAGAACAACAGATTACAGTATGGACTCAATATGATAGTATAATAGTATAGAACAACAGTTTACAGTATGGACTCCAGGTATAATACTATAGAACAACAGTTTACAGTATGGACTCCAGGTATAATACTATAGAACAACAGTTTACAGTATGGACTCAATATGATAGTATAATACTATAGAACAACAGTTTACAGTATGGACTCAATATGATAGTATAATACTATAGAACAACAGTTTACAGTATGGACTCCAGGTATAATACTATAGAACAACAGTTTACAGTATGGACTCCAGGTATAATACAATAGAACAACAGTTTACAGTATGGACTCCAGGTATAATACTATAGAACAACAGTTTACAGTATGGACTCCAGGTATAATACTATAGAACAACAGTTTACAGTATGGTCTCCAGGTATAGTACTATAGAACAACAGTTTACAGTATGGACTCAATATGATAGTATAGTACTATAGAACAACAGTTTACAGTATGGACTCAATATGATAGTATAATAGTATAGAACAACAGTTTACAGTATGGACTCCAGGTATAATACTATAGAACAACAGTTTACAGTATGGACTCAATATGATAGTATAATACAATAGAACAACAGTTTACAGTATGGACTCCAGGTATAATACTATAGAACAACAGTTTACAGTATGGACTCAATATGATAGTATAATACTATAGAACAACAGTTTACAGTATGGTCTCCAGGTATAATACTATAGAACAACAGTTTACAGTATGGACTCCAGGTATAATACTATAGAACAACAGTTTACAGTATGGTCTCCAGGTATAATACTATAGAACAACAGTTTACAGTATGGACTCAATATGATAGTATAATACTATAGAACAACAGTTTACAGTATGGACTCAATATGATAGTATAATACTATAGAACAACAGTTTACAGTATGGACTCAATATGATAGTATAATACTATAGAACAACAGTTTACAGTATGGACTCAATATGATAGTATAATACTATAGAACAACAGTTTACAGTATGGACTCAATATGATAGTATAATACTATAGAACAACAGTTTACAGTATGGACTCAATATGATAGTATAATACTATAGAACAACAGTTTACAGTATGGACTCAATATGATAGTATAATACTATAGAACAACAGTTTACAGTATGGACTCAATATGATAGTATAATACTATAGAACAACAGTTTACAGTATGGACTCAATATGATCGTATAATACTATAGAACAACAGTTTACAGTATGGACTCAATATGATAGTATAATACTATAGAACAACAGTTTACAGTATGGACTCAATATGATAGTATAATAGTATAGAACAACAGTTTACAGTATGGACTCCAGGTATAATACTATAGAACAACAGTTTACAGTATGGACTCAATATGATAGTATAATACTATAGAACAACAGTTTACAGTAAGGACTCAATATGATAGTATAATACTATAGAACAACAGTTTACAGTATGGACTCAATATGATAGTATAATACTATAGAACAACAGTTTACAGTATGGACTCCAGGTATAATACTATAGAACAACAGATTACAGTATGGACTCAATATGATAGTATAATACTATAGAACAACAGTTTACAGTATGGTCTCAATATGATAGTATAATACTATAGAACAACAGTTTACAGTATGGACTCAATATGATAGTATAATACTATAGAACAACAGTTTACAGTATGGACTCAATATGATAGTATAATACTATAGAACAACAGTTTACAGTATGGACTCAATATGATAGTATAATACTATAGAACAACAGT